>NW_028124697.1:0-83207 GCF_965194825.1 Balaenoptera physalus
CTATTGTAATACTGTGCAATGCAGATTGGCCTGCCTGTGTCTTTCCAATTCTCTCTTCTTAGATTATAGGTCGAGGAGTGGGCCTGCTGGATCATATGGTAGCTCAATGTTTACCTTTTTAAGGCACCTCCATTCTGTTCTCATTTGTGGCCCTTTCCAAGTCACGTCCCCCTTGAAGTTGAGGGTATGCATTTCTCCACAACAGCTTCAGCATTTATTGTTTGTAGTTTTCTTGCTGATGGTTTTTCTGACAAGTGTGAGCTGATACCTCTTTTTGGTTGAATTCGCATGTGCTTCATAATCCGTTGAAACTGAGCTTTAAGGCATATCCTTTTTATTTTTCAAGCTGTGATTACCCCTTAGTTCTTCAAAGTGTTCTCTTAAAGTATGTGTCACATTTTGAAATGTTTTGGCCATTACCTCCCTCAAGACATATTGAGGGCATGTTTCATTTACAGTCCTGCATTACTTCTTCCTATGAAATGACCATTAGCACAGGCCTTAAAGCTGTTTTTGCAGGTAACTGCCAGAGGGTGGCAGCCTTTCTATGTTCCCCACCCTGGTAACTAGGGAAATGCCCTTGCGGCCTGTGGTGTTTCTCGGTATAAATTAGAGTGGAGTGTGCCCGGACAAACCCACACAAGCTGATGTCTCTTTACTTTTGTTGGATTTTTAAATTTAATTTTTATTTTTTATTGGAATAATTTTCCACTGTGTACGTGGACCACTTCTACTTTGTGCATTCCTCGGTTGATGGACATTTTCATTGCTTCCAAGTGTTGGCTATGGAAAATATTGTTGGAGTGCAGGATTGCCAGCCTGTGACTTTTTTTTTTTTAATATTTATTTATTTATTTATTTATTTATTTATTTATTTATTTATTTATTTATTTATTTTTGGCTGTGTTGGATCTTCGTTTGTGCGCTAGGGCTTTCTGTAGTTGCGGCGAGCGGGGGCCACTCTTCATCGCGGTGCGTGGGTCTCTCACTATCGCGGCCTCTCTTGTTGCGGAGCACAGGCTCCATGCGCGCAGGCTCAGTGGTTGTGGCTCACGCGCCCAGTTGCTCCGCGGCATGTGGGATCTTCCCAGACCGGGGCTCGAACCCGTGTGCCCTGCATTGGCAGGCAGACTCTCAACCACTGCACCACCAGGGAAGCCCCAAGCCTGTGACTTTTTGATTCTCATTTTCTCAGGTGATAGGCCCAGCAGTGGGTGTGATTGATTGACTGGTAGCACCGTGTTACCCTTATCAAAGCACCTTCTTTGTGTTTTCATTAGTGGCTCTTACCACGTCCCCCTTAGAATCGAGGGTACGCATTTCTCCACAATCGCTTCAGCATTTATTGTTTGCAGCATTTATGCTAATGGCCCTTCTGGCTGGTGTGAGCTGATAGGTTTTTGTACTTTGGGTTTGCATGTCTTTGAAAATTCATAAAACTCATCATTTTTCTCTGCCGTTTTCTTTTCTGCTCAAAAAAGGAAACAGTTGGGAGTACAATATAACTCTTGAAATTGTCTTCTTGGAAGCTTGCCCTCTGTTAAATTTTTTGGTCGATTTTCCAGCCCAGAATTTTTTTAGAGAGCAGGTCTCATTTCCCGAACTGCAAGTGTGGTGCCTATTTAGTGACCTTTAGCAATGGGTTAAAAGCTGCTGTTGTGGGAAGTGGCCTCAAGCAGGCAGCATTCCTCCATTGCCAAATCTGGGTACTAGGGCAGCAGAGCCTTTCTGGAAGTCGTGTTCCTAGGTTGTAAATTATATTGGAATGTGCGTGGAGAAACCCCCATAAGTTTATGTCTCATTATTTCTTCTTGCTTTTAAAAATTTTTTTAATTGGGGTAAAGCTTAGAATATTGTTTGTCTGAGGTGTACACAATCTGGTTCATTTGTACATTATATATGTCTATTCAAGTACAGATCCCCTTCCCATGTAAAATGTTACAGAGGGTTCCGCACACCTCCCTTCTATATGGTAGGTCTTTTTGAGATATGTATATAATATGTGTTTGTATACATATAGTAACACTAACCTTAATTTATCCACTCCCCCCACCTTTCCTTTTAGATGAGCATAGTTTGTTTTCTAAATCTGTGAGTGTCTTTCTCTGTGGAAATATGTTCATTTGTGTCAGTTATTAGATAACGCCTATAAGTGATATCATAGAATATAGGTCTTTTGCTTTCGGACTTACCTCATGTTTCGTGATTATCTCCAGACTCATTTGTGGTGCCTCAAAGAACAATGGTTCATTGTTTTCCATGGCTAATATTCCAATGTGTACATGGACCACTTCTTCTTTATCTATTCACCTGTTGTTGGACATTTTGATTCCTTCACTGTCTTGGCTATTGTGAAGAAGGCTGCACTGAAGCGTTGGCGGCCTGTGTCTTCTCGATTCTTGTCTTCTCCGGTGAGAGGTCCAATGGTGCGCCTGCTGGATTGAATGGTACCTCCATTTTTACTTTTAAACACAGCTCCTTTCTGTTCTCATTATTGGCCGTTACCCCTTTACGTCTCACCAGCAGGTAGAGGGTACACAGTTCTCTAAAACCCCGTCAGCATTTATTGTTTGTAGACTTTTTGCTGATGGTCAGTCGACTGGTGTAAGTTGAAACTTTTTGTAGATTAGATTTCATGGGTCTAACACTCCCTGAGGTTGAGCTTTTATCCATTTTCCTTTTTTTTAAAAGAGCGTGAGTAAAACGTTAATATTCATACTCTCTTCTGGAAACATTTGCCTGTTTTGAAATTTTTGTCCATTCCCTACTTCAGCACAATTTTTTAGGGCAGGTGTCCTTTACAGCCCTGAGTCCTTGTGAATGTTAAGTGACCATTAGCTGTGAGTTTAAAGCTGCTCTTGCAGGAAACGGCCACAAGGTGGCATCATTTCTCCTTTACCAAATTTGGTAACTGGGGAAACAGAGCCTTAATGGAAGTGGTGTTCTAGGTTGTAAATTAGAATGGAATGTGCCAGGAAAAAGCCCTTTATGTTTATGTCTCATTACTTGTTGTTCATATTTATAATTTACTTTTTATTTTTTATCCAAGCAAATTTGATTACAATGGTTTGTTTGTTCTAGGTGTGCAAATGTGGTTCTTTCACACATATACGTGTATCTATTCTTCCTCGCATCCTTTTCCCATATAGGTTATGACACAATGTTGAGTAGTCTTCTCCTGGTCTTCCGTACGTCTTTGGTGATTATATATTTCACATGGTTTGTATATCTCTGTTAACCCCAATATGGTAAATTATCCAATCCTCATCCCTTTCTATCAGATGAACCATAAGTTTTTTAATGAATCTGTGATTGCCTTTCTCTGTGGAAATATCTTCATTAGTATCAATTTTTATGTAACTCCTAAAAGTGATATGATAGGATATGTGTCTTTTACTTTCTCACTTACTACAGGTGGTGTGATTACGTCTAGACTCATCTATGGTGCTGCAAATGGCATTGTTTCATTTTTTTCACTAGCGAATATTCCATCTATACATGGAGGAGTTCTTCTTTGTCCACCCATCTGTTGGTGGACTTTTTGGTTACCTCCATATCTTGGCTATTGTAATACTGTGCAATGCAGATTGGCCTGCCTGTGTCTTTCCAATTCTCTCTTCTTAGATTATAGGTCGAGGAGTGGGCCTGCTGGATCATATGGTAGCTCAATGTTTACCTTTTTAAGGCACCTCCATTCTGTTCTCATTTGTGGCCCTTTCCAAGTCACGTCCCCCTTGAAGTTGAGGGTATGCATTTCTCCACAACAGCTTCAGCATTTATTGTTTGTAGTTTTCTTGCTGATGGTTTTTCTGACAAGTGTGAGCTGATACCTCTTTTTGGTTGAATTCGCATGTGCCTTATAATTCGTTGAAACTGAGCTTTAAGGCATATCCTTTTTATTTTTCAAGCTGTGATTACCCCTTAGTTCTTCAAAGTGTTCTCTTAAAGTATGTGTCACATTTTGAAATGTTTTGGCCATTACCTCCCTCAAGACATATTGAGGGCATGTTTCATTTACAGTCCTGCATTACTTCTTCCTATGAAATGACCATTAGCACAGGCCTTAAAGCTGTTTTTGCAGGTAACTGCCAGAGGGTGGCAGCCTTTCTATGTTCCCCACCCTGGTAACTAGGGAAATGCCCTTGCGGCCTGTGGTGTTTCTCGGTATAAATTAGAGTGGAGTGTGCCCGGACAAACCCACACAAGCTGATGTCTCTTTACTTTTGTTGGATTTTTAAATTTAATTTTTATTTTTTATTGGAATAATTTTCCACTGTGTACGTGGACCACTTCTACTTTGTGCATTCCTCGGTTGATGGACATTTTCATTGCTTCCAAGTGTTGGCTATGGAAAATATTGTTGGAGTGCAGGATTGCCAGCCTGTGACTTTTTTTTTTTTAATATTTATTTATTTATTTATTTATTTATTTATTTATTTATTTATTTATTTATTTATTTTTGGCTGTGTTGGATCTTCGTTTGTGCGCTAGGGCTTTCTGTAGTTGCGGCGAGCGGGGGCCACTCTTCATCGCGGTGCGTGGGTCTCTCACTATCGCGGCCTCTCTTGTTGCGGAGCACAGGCTCCATGCGCGCAGGCTCAGTGGTTGTGGCTCACGCGCCCAGTTGCTCCGCGGCATGTGGGATCTTCCCAGACCGGGGCTCGAACCCGTGTGCCCTGCATTGGCAGGCAGACTCTCAACCACTGCACCACCAGGGAAGCCCCAAGCCTGTGACTTTTTGATTCTCATTTTCTCAGGTGATAGGCCCAGCAGTGGGTGTGATTGATTGACTGGTAGCACCGTGTTACCCTTATCAAAGCACCTTCTTTGTGTTTTCATTAGTGGCTCTTACCACGTCCCCCTTAGAATCGAGGGTACGCATTTCTCCACAATCGCTTCAGCATTTATTGTTTGCAGCATTTATGCTAATGGCCCTTCTGGCTGGTGTGAGCTGATAGGTTTTTGTACTTTGGGTTTGCATGTCTTTGAAAATTCATAAAACTCATCATTTTTCTCTGCCGTTTTCTTTTCTGCTCAAAAAAGGAAACAGTTGGGAGTACAATATAACTCTTGAAATTGTCTTCTTGGAAGCTTGCCCTCTGTTAAATTTTTTGGTCGATTTTCCAGCCCAGAATTTTTTTAGAGAGCAGGTCTCATTTCCCGAACTGCAAGTGTGGTGCCTATTTAGTGACCTTTAGCAATGGGTTAAAAGCTGCTGTTGTGGGAAGTGGCCTCAAGCAGGCAGCATTCCTCCATTCCCAAATCTGGGTACTAGGGCAGCAGAGCCTTTCTGGAAGTCGTGTTCCTAGGTTGTAAATTATATTGGAATGTGCGTGGAGAAACCCCCATAAGTTTATGTCTCATTATTTCTTCTTGCTTTTAAAAATTTTTTTAATTGGGGTAAAGCTTAGAATATTGTTTGTCTGAGGTGTACACAATCTGGTTCATTTGTACATTATATATGTCTATTCAAGTACAGATCCCCTTCCCATGTAAAATGTTACAGAGGGTTCCGCACACCTCCCTTCTATATGGTAGGTCTTTTTGAGATATGTATATAATATGTGTTTGTATACATATAGTAACACTAACCTTAATTTATCCACTCCCCCCACCTTTCCTTTTAGATGAGCATAGTTTGTTTTCTAAATCTGTGAGTGTCTTTCTCTGTGGAAATATGTTCATTTGTGTCAGTTATTAGATAACGCCTATAAGTGATATCATAGAATATAGGTCTTTTGCTTTCGGACTTACCTCATGTTTCGTGATTATCTCCAGACTCATTTGTGGTGCCTCAAAGAACAATGGTTCATTGTTTTCCATGGCTAATATTCCATTGTGTACATGGACCACTTCTTCTTTATCTATTCACCTGTTGTTGGACATTTTGATTCCTTCACTGTCTTGGCTATTGTGAATACGGCTGCACTGAAGCTTTTGCGGCCTGTGTCTTCTGGATTCTTGTCTTCTCCGGTGAGAGGTCCAATGGTGCGCCTGCTGGATTGAATGGTACCTCCATTTTTACTTTTAAACACAGCTCCTTTCTGTTCTCATTATTGGCCGTTACCCCTTTACGTCTCACCAGCAGGTAGAGGGTACACAGTTCTCTAAAACCCCGTCAGCATTTATTGTTTGTAGACTTTTTGCTGATGGTCAGTCGACTGGTGTAAGTTGAAACTTTTTGTAGATTAGATTTCATGGGTCTAACACTCCCTGAGGTTGAGCTTTTATCCATTTTCCTTTTTTTTAAAAGAGCGTGAGTAAAACGTTAATATTCATACTCTCTTCTGGAAACATTTGCCTGTTTTGAAATTTTTGTCCATTCCCTACTTCAGCACAATTTTTTAGGGCAGGTGTCCTTTACAGCCCTGAGTCCTTGTGAATGTTAAGTGACCATTAGCTGTGAGTTTAAAGCTGCTCTTGCAGGAAACGGCCACAAGGTGGCATCATTTCTCCTTTACCAAATTTGGTAACTGGGGAAACAGAGCCTTAATGGAAGTGGTGTTCTAGGTTGTAAATTAGAATGGAATGTGCCAGGAAAAAGCCCTTTATGTTTATGTCTCATTACTTGTTGTTCATATTTATAATTTACTTTTTATTTTTTATCCAAGCAAATTTGATTACAATGGTTTGTTTGTTCTAGGTGTGCAAATGTGGTTCTTTCACACATATACGTGTATCTATTCTTCCTCGCATCCTTTTCCCATATAGGTTATGACACAATGTTGAGTAGTCTTCTCCTGGTCTTCCGTACGTCTTTGGTGATTATATATTTCACATGGTTTGTATATCTCTGTTAACCCCAATATGGTAAATTATCCAATCCTCATCCCTTTCTATTTGATGAACCATAAGTTTTTTAATGAATCTGTGATTGCCTTTCTCTGTGGAAATATCTTCATTAGTATCAATTTTTATGTAACTCCTAAAAGTGATATGATAGGATATGTGTCTTTTACTTTCTCACTTACTACAGGTGGTGTGATTACGTCTAGACTCATCTATGGTGCTGCAAATGGCATTGTTTCATTTTTTTCACTAGCGAATATTGCATCTATACATGGAGGAGTTCTTCTTTGTCCACCCATCTGTTGGTGGACTTTTTGGTTACCTCCATATCTTGGCTATTGTAATACTGTGCAATGCAGATTGGCCTGCCTGTGTCTTTCCAATTCTCTCTTCTTAGATTATAGGTCGAGGAGTGGGCCTGCTGGATCATATGGTAGCTCAATGTTTACCTTTTTAAGGCACCTCCATTCTGTTCTCATTTGTGGCCCTTTCCAAGTCACGTCCCCCTTGAAGTTGAGGGTATGCATTTCTCCACAACAGCTTCAGCATTTATTGTTTGTAGTTTTCTTGCTGATGGTTTTTCTGACAAGTGTGAGCTGATACCTCTTTTTGGTTGAATTCGCATGTGCTTCATAATCCGTTGAAACTGAGCTTTAAGGCATATCCTTTTTATTTTTCAAGCTGTGATTACCCCTTAGTTCTTCAAAGTGTTCTCTTAAAGTATGTGTCACATTTTGAAATGTTTTGGCCATTACCTCCCTCAAGACATATTGAGGGCATGTTTCATTTACAGTCCTGCATTACTTCTTCCTATGAAATGACCATTAGCACAGGCCTTAAAGCTGTTTTTGCAGGTAACTGCCAGAGGGTGGCAGCCTTTCTATGTTCCCCACCCTGGTAACTAGGGAAATGCCCTTGCGGCCTGTGGTGTTTCTCGGTATAAATTAGAGTGGAGTGTGCCCGGACAAACCCACACAAGCTGATGTCTCTTTACTTTTGTTGGATTTTTAAATTTAATTTTTATTTTTTATTGGAATAATTTTCCACTGTGTACGTGGACCACTTCTACTTTGTGCATTCCTCGGTTGATGGACATTTTCATTGCTTCCAAGTGTTGGCTATGGAAAATATTGTTGGAGTGCAGGATTGCCAGCCTGTGACTTTTTTTTTTTTAATATTTATTTATTTATTTATTTATTTATTTATTTATTTATTTATTTATTTATTTATTTTTGGCTGTGTTGGATCTTCGTTTGTGCGCTAGGGCTTTCTGTAGTTGCGGCGAGCGGGGGCCACTCTTCATCGCGGTGCGTGGGTCTCTCACTATCGCGGCCTCTCTTGTTGCGGAGCACAGGCTCCATGCGCGCAGGCTCAGTGGTTGTGGCTCACGCGCCCAGTTGCTCCGCGGCATGTGGGATCTTCCCAGACCGGGGCTCGAACCCGTGTGCCCTGCATTGGCAGGCAGACTCTCAACCACTGCACCACCAGGGAAGCCCCAAGCCTGTGACTTTTTGATTCTCATTTTCTCAGGTGATAGGCCCAGCAGTGGGTGTGATTGATTGACTGGTAGCACCGTGTTACCCTTATCAAAGCACCTTCTTTGTGTTTTCATTAGTGGCTCTTACCACGTCCCCCTTAGAATCGAGGGTACGCATTTCTCCACAATCGCTTCAGCATTTATTGTTTGCAGCATTTATGCTAATGGCCCTTCTGGCTGGTGTGAGCTGATAGGTTTTTGTACTTTGGGTTTGCATGTCTTTGAAAATTCATAAAACTCATCATTTTTCTCTGCCGTTTTCTTTTCTGCTCAAAAAAGGAAACAGTTGGGAGTACAATATAACTCTTGAAATTGTCTTCTTGGAAGCTTGCCCTCTGTTAAATTTTTTGGTCGATTTTCCAGCCCAGAATTTTTTTAGAGAGCAGGTCTCATTTCCCGAACTGCAAGTGTGGTGCCTATTTAGTGACCTTTAGCAATGGGTTAAAAGCTGCTGTTGTGGGAAGTGGCCTCAAGCAGGCAGCATTCCTCCATTGCCAAATCTGGGTACTAGGGCAGCAGAGCCTTTCTGGAAGTCGTGTTCCTAGGTTGTAAATTATATTGGAATGTGCGTGGAGAAACCCCCATAAGTTTATGTCTCATTATTTCTTCTTGCTTTTAAAAATTTTTTTAATTGGGGTAAAGCTTAGAATATTGTTTGTCTGAGGTGTACACAATCTGGTTCATTTGTACATTATATATGTCTATTCAAGTACAGATCCCCTTCCCATGTAAAATGTTACAGAGGGTTCCGCACACCTCCCTTCTATATGGTAGGTCTTTTTGAGATATGTATATAATATGTGTTTGTATACATATAGTAACACTAACCTTAATTTATCCACTCCCCCCACCTTTCCTTTTAGATGAGCATAGTTTGTTTTCTAAATCTGTGAGTGTCTTTCTCTGTGGAAATATGTTCATTTGTGTCAGTTATTAGATAACGCCTATAAGTGATATCATAGAATATAGGTCTTTTGCTTTCGGACTTACCTCATGTTTCGTGATTATCTCCAGACTCATTTGTGGTGCCTCAAAGAACAATGGTTCATTGTTTTCCATGGCTAATATTCCAATGTGTACATGGACCACTTCTTCTTTATCTATTCACCTGTTGTTGGACATTTTGATTCCTTCACTGTCTTGGCTATTGTGAAGAAGGCTGCACTGAAGCTTTTGCGGCCTGTGTCTTCTCGATTCTTGTCTTCTCCGGTGAGAGGTCCAATGGTGCGCCTGCTGGATTGAATGGTACCTCCATTTTTACTTTTAAACACAGCTCCTTTCTGTTCTCATTATTGGCCGTTACCCCTTTACGTCTCACCAGCAGGTAGAGGGTACACAGTTCTCTAAAACCCCGTCAGCATTTATTGTTTGTAGACTTTTTGCTGATGGTCAGTCGACTGGTGTAAGTTGAAACTTTTTGTAGATTAGATTTCATGGGTCTAACACTCCCTGAGGTTGAGCTTTTATCCATTTTCCTTTTTTTTAAAAGAGCGTGAGTAAAACGTTAATATTCATACTCTCTTCTGGAAACATTTGCCTGTTTTGAAATTTTTGTCCATTCCCTACTTCAGCACAATTTTTTAGGGCAGGTGTCCTTTACAGCCCTGAGTCCTTGTGAATGTTAAGTGACCATTAGCTGTGAGTTTAAAGCTGCTCTTGCAGGAAACGGCCACAAGGTGGCATCATTTCTCCTTTACCAAATTTGGTAACTGGGGAAACAGAGCCTTAATGGAAGTGGTGTTCTAGGTTGTAAATTAGAATGGAATGTGCCAGGAAAAAGCCCTTTATGTTTATGTCTCATTACTTGTTGTTCATATTTATAATTTACTTTTTATTTTTTATCCAAGCAAATTTGATTACAATGGTTTGTTTGTTCTAGGTGTGCAAATGTGGTTCTTTCACACATATACGTGTATCTATTCTTCCTCGCATCCTTTTCCCATATAGGTTATGACACAATGTTGAGTAGTCTTCTCCTGGTCTTCCGTACGTCTTTGGTGATTATATATTTCACATGGTTTGTATATCTCTGTTAACCCCAATATGGTAAATTATCCAATCCTCATCCCTTTCTATCAGATGAACCATAAGTTTTTTAATGAATCTGTGATTGCCTTTCTCTGTGGAAATATCTTCATTAGTATCAATTTTTATGTAACTCCTAAAAGTGATATGATAGGATATGTGTCTTTTACTTTCTCACTTACTACAGGTGGTGTGATTACGTCTAGACTCATCTATGGTGCTGCAAATGGCATTTTTTCATTTTTTTCACTAGCGAATATTCCATCTATACATGGAGGAGTTCTTCTTTGTCCACCCATCTGTTGGTGGACTTTTTGGTTACCTCCATATCTTGGCTATTGTAATACTGTGCAATGCAGATTGGCCTGCCTGTGTCTTTCCAATTCTCTCTTCTTAGATTAGAGGTCGAGGAGTGGGCCTGCTGGATCATATGGTAGCTCAATGTTTACCTTTTTAAGGCACCTCCAATCTGTTCTCATTTGTGGCCCTTTCCAAGTTACGTCCCCCTTGAAGTTGAGGGTATGCATTTCTCCACAACAGCTTCAGCATTTATTGTTTGTAGTTTTCTTGCTGATGGTTTTTCTGACAAGTGTGAGCTGATACCTCTTTTTGGTTGAATTCGCATGTGCCTCATAATCCGTTGAAACTGAGCTTTAAGGCATATCCTTTTTATTTTTCAAGCTGTGATTACCCCTTAGTTCTTCAAAGTGTTCTCTTAAAGTATGTGTCACATTTAGAAATGTTTTGGCCATTACCTCCCTCAGGACATATTGAGGGCATGTTTCATTTACAGTCCTGCATTACTTCTTCCTATGAAATGACCATTAGCACAGGCCTTAAAGCTGTTTTTGCAGGTAACTGCCAGAGGGTGGCAGCCTTTCTATGTTCCCCACCCTGGTAACTAGGGAAATGCCCTTGCGGCCTGTGGTGTTTCTCGGTATAAATTAGAGTGGAGTGTGCCCGGACAAACCCACACAAGCTGATGTCTCTTTACTTTTGTTGGATTTTTAAATTTAATTTTTATTTTTTATTGGAATAATTTTCCACTGTGTACGTGGACCACTTCTACTTTGTGCATTCCTCGGTTGATGGACATTTTCATTGCTTCCAAGTGTTGGCTATGGAAAATATTGTTAGAGTGCAGGATTGCCAGCCTGTGACTTTTTTTTTTTTAATATTTATTTATTTATTTATTTATTTATTTATTTATTTTTGGCTGTGTTGGATCTTCGTTTGTGCGCGAGGGCTTTCTGTAGTTGCGGCGAGCGGGGGCCACTCTTCATCACGGTGCGTGGGTCTCTCACTATCGCGGCCTCTCTTGTTGCGGAGCACAGGCTCCATGCGCGCAGGCTCCGTGGTTGTGGCTCACGGGCCCAGTTGCTCCGCGGCATGTGGGATCTTCCCAGACCGGGGCTCGAACCCGTGTGCCCTGCATTGGCAGGCAGACTCTCAACCACTGCACCACCAGGGAAGCCCCAAGCCTGTGACTTTTTGATTCTCATTTTCTCAGGTGATAGGCCCAGCAGTGGGTGTGATTGATTGACTGGTAGCACCGTGTTACCCTTATCAAAGCACCTTCTTTGTGTTTTCATTAGTGGCTCTTACCACGTCCCCCTTAGAATCGAGGGTACGCATTTCTCCACAATCGCTTCAGCATTTATTGTTTGCAGCATTTATGCTAATGGCCCTTCTGGCTGGTGTGAGCTGATAGGTTTTTGTACTTTGGGTTTGCATGTCTTTGAAAATTCATAAAACTCATCATTTTTCTCTGCCGTTTTCTTTTCTGCTCAAAAAAGGAAACAGTTGGGAGTACAATATAACTCTTGAAATTGTCTTCTTGGAAGCTTGCCCTCTGTTAAATTTTTTGGTCGATTTTCCAGCCCAGAATTTTTTTAGAGAGCAGGTCTCATTTCCCGAACTGCAAGTGTGGTGCCTATTTAGTGACCTTTAGCAATGGGTTAAAAGCTGCTGTTGTGGGAAGTGGCCTCAAGCAGGCAGCATTCCTCCATTCCCAAATCTGGGTACTAGGGCAGCAGAGCCTTTCTGGAAGTCGTGTTCCTAGGTTGTAAATTATATTGGAATGTGCATGGAGAAACCCCCATAAGTTTATGTCTCATTATTTCTTCTTGCTTTTAAAAATTTTTTTAATTGGGGTAAAGCTTAGAATATTGTTTGTCTGAGGTGTACACAATCTGGTTCATTTGTACATTATATATGTCTATTCAAGTACAGATCCCCTTCCCATGTAAAATGTTACAGAGGGTTCCGCACACCTCCCTTCTATATGGTAGGTCTTTTTGAAATATGTATATAATATGTGTTTGTATACATATAGTAACACTAACCTTAATTTATCCACTCCCACCACCTTTCCTTTTAGATGAGCATAGTTTGTTTTCTAAATCTGTGAGTGTCTTTCTCTGTGGAAATATGTTCATTTGTGTCAGTTATTAGATAACGCCTATAAGTGATATCATAGAATATAGGTCTTTTGCTTTCGGACTTACCTCATGTTTCGTGATTATCTCCAGACTCATTTGTGGTGCCTCAAAGAACAATGGTTCATTGTTTTCCATGGCTAATATTCCATTGTGTACATGGACCACTTCTTCTTTATCTATTCACCTGTTGTTGGACATTTTGATTCCTTCACTGTCTTGGCTATTGTGAATACGGCTGCACTGAAGCTTTTGCGGCCTGTGTCTTCTGGATTCTTGTCTTCTCCGGTGAGAGGTCCAATGGTGCGCCTGCTGGATTGAATGGTACCTCCATTTTTACTTTTAAACACAGCTCCTTTCTGTTCTCATTATTGGCCGTTACCCCTTTACGTCTCACCAGCAGGTAGAGGGTACACAGTTCTCTAAAACCCCGTCAGCATTTATTGTTTGTAGACTTTTTGCTGATGGTCAGTCGACTGGTGTAAGTTGAAACTTTTTGTAGATTAGATTTCATGGGTCTAACACTCCCTGAGGTTGAGCTTTTATCCATTTTCCTTTTTTTTAAAAGAGCGTGAGTAAAACGTTAATATTCATACTCTCTTCTGGAAACATTTGCCTGTTTTGAAATTTTTGTCCATTCCCTACTTCAGCACAATTTTTTAGGGCAGGTGTCCTTTACAGCCCTGAGTCCTTGTGAATGTTAAGTGACCATTAGCTGTGAGTTTAAAGCTGCTCTTGCAGGAAACGGCCACAAGGTGGCATCATTTCTCCTTTACCAAATTTGGTAACTGGGGAAACAGAGCCTTAATGGAAGTGGTGTTCTAGGTTGTAAATTAGAATGGAATGTGCCAGGAAAAAGCCCTTTATGTTTATGTCTCATTACTTGTTCATATTTATAATGTACTTTTTATTTTTTATCCAAGCAAATTTGATTACAATGGTTTGTTTGTTCTAGGTGTGCAAATGTGGTTCTTTCACACATATACGTGTATCTATTCTTCCTCGCATCCTTTTCCCATATAGGTTATGACACAATGTTGAGTAGTCTTCTCCTGGTCTTCCGTACGTCTTTGGTGATTATATATTTCACATGGTTTGTATATCTCTGTTAACCCCAATATGGTAAATTATCCAATCCTCATCCCTTTCTATCAGATGAACCATAAGTTTTTTAATGAATCTGTGATTGCCTTTCTCTGTGGAAATATCTTCATTAGTATCAATTTTTATGTAACTCCTAAAAGTGATATGATAGGATATGTGTCTTTTACTTTCTCACTTACTACAGGTGGTGTGATTACGTCTAGACTCATCTATGGTGCTGCAAATGGCATTGTTTCATTTTTTTCACTAGCGAATATTCCATCTATACATGGAGGAGTTCTTCTTTGTCCACCCATCTGTTGGTGGACTTTTTGGTTACCTCCATATCTTGGCTATTGTAATACTGTGCAATGCAGATTGGCCTGCCTGTGTCTTTCCAATTCTCTCTTCTTAGATTATAGGTCGAGGAGTGGGCCTGCTGGATCATATGGTAGCTCAATGTTTACCTTTTTAAGGCACCTCCAATCTGTTCTCATTTGTGGCCCTTTCCAAGTTACGTCCCCCTTGAAGTTGAGGGTATGCATTTCTCCACAACAGCTTCAGCATTTATTGTTTGTAGTTTTCTTGCTGATGGTTTTTCTGACAAGTGTGAGCTGATACCTCTTTTTGGTTGAATTCGCATGTGCCTCATAATCCGTTGAAACTGAGCTTTAAGGCATATCCTTTTTATTTTTCAAGCTGTGATTACCCCTTAGTTCTTCAAAGTGTTCTCTTAAAGTATGTGTCACATTTAGAAATGTTTTGGCCATTACCTCCCTCAGGACATATTGAGGGCATGTTTCATTTACAGTCCTGCATTACTTCTTCCTATGAAATGACCATTAGCACAGGCCTTAAAGCTGTTTTTGCAGGTAACTGCCAGAGGGTGGCAGCCTTTCTATGTTCCCCACCCTGGTAACTAGGGAAATGCCCTTGCGGCCTGTGGTGTTTCTCGGTATAAATTAGAGTGGAGTGTGCCCGGACAAACCCACACAAGCTGATGTCTCTTTACTTTTGTTGGATTTTTAAATTTAATTTTTATTTTTTATTGGAATAATTTTCCACTGTGTACGTGGACCACTTCTACTTTGTGCATTCCTCGGTTGATGGACATTTTCATTGCTTCCAAGTGTTGGCTATGGAAAATATTGTTAGAGTGCAGGATTGCCAGCCTGTGACTTTTTTTTTTAATATTTATTTATTTATTTATTTATTTATTTATTTATTTTTGGCTGTGTTGGATCTTCGTTTGTGCGCGAGGGCTTTCTGTAGTTGCGGCGAGCGGGGGCCACTCTTCATCACGGTGCGTGGGTCTCTCACTATCGCGGCCTCTCTTGTTGCGGAGCACAGGCTCCATGCGCGCAGGCTCCGTGGTTGTGGCTCACGGGCCCAGTTGCTCCGCGGCATGTGGGATCTTCCCAGACCGGGGCTCGAACCCGTGTGCCCTGCATTGGCAGGCAGACTCTCAACCACTGCACCACCAGGGAAGCCCCAAGCCTGTGACTTTTTGATTCTCATTTTCTCAGGTGATAGGCCCAGCAGTGGGTGTGATTGATTGACTGGTAGCACCGTGTTACCCTTATCAAAGCACCTTCTTTGTGTTTTCATTAGTGGCTCTTACCACGTCCCCCTTAGAATCGAGGGTACGCATTTCTCCACAATCGCTTCAGCATTTATTGTTTGCAGCATTTATGCTAATGGCCCTTCTGGCTGGTGTGAGCTGATAGGTTTTTGTACTTTGGGTTTGCATGTCTTTGAAAATTCATAAAACTCATCATTTTTCTCTGCCGTTTTCTTTTCTGCTCAAAAAAGGAAACAGTTGGGAGTACAATATAACTCTTGAAATTGTCTTCTTGGAAGCTTGCCCTCTGTTAAATTTTTTGGTCGATTTTCCAGCCCAGAATTTTTTTAGAGAGCAGGTCTCATTTCCCGAACTGCAAGTGTGGTGCCTATTTAGTGACCTTTAGCAATGGGTTAAAAGCTGCTGTTGTGGGAAGTGGCCTCAAGCAGGCAGCATTCCTCCATTCCCAAATCTGGGTACTAGGGCAGCAGAGCCTTTCTGGAAGTCGTGTTCCTAGGTTGTAAATTATATTGGAATGTGCATGGAGAAACCCCCATAAGTTTATGTCTCATTATTTCTTCTTGCTTTTAAAAATTTTTTTAATTGGGGTAAAGCTTAGAATATTGTTTGTCTGAGGTGTACACAATCTGGTTCATTTGTACATTATATATGTCTATTCAAGTACAGATCCCCTTCCCATGTAAAATGTTACAGAGGGTTCCGCACACCTCCCTTCTATATGGTAGGTCTTTTTGAAATATGTATATAATATGTGTTTGTATACATATAGTAACACTAACCTTAATTTATCCACTCCCACCACCTTTCCTTTTAGATGAGCATAGTTTGTTTTCTAAATCTGTGAGTGTCTTTCTCTGTGGAAATATGTTCATTTGTGTCAGTTATTAGATAACGCCTATAAGTGATATCATAGAATATAGGTCTTTTGCTTTCGGACTTACCTCATGTTTCGTGATTATCTCCAGACTCATTTGTGGTGCCTCAAAGAACAATGGTTCATTGTTTTCCATGGCTAATATTCCAATGTGTACATGGACCACTTCTTCTTTATCTATTCACCTGTTGTTGGACATTTTGATTCCTTCACTGTCTTGGCTATTGTGAATACGGCTGCACTGAAGCTTTTGCGGCCTGTGTCTTCTGGATTCTTGTCTTCTCCGGTGAGAGGTCCAATGGTGCGCCTGCTGGATTGAATGGTACCTCCATTTTTACTTTTAAACACAGCTCCTTTCTGTTCTCATTATTGGCCGTTACCCCTTTACGTCTCACCAGCAGGTAGAGGGTACACAGTTCTCTAAAACCCCGTCAGCATTTATTGTTTGTAGACTTTTTGCTGATGGTCAGTCGACTGGTGTAAGTTGAAACTTTTTGTAGATTAGATTTCATGGGTCTAACACTCCCTGAGGTTGAGCTTTTATCCATTTTCCTTTTTTTTAAAAGAGCGTGAGTAAAACGTTAATATTCATACTCTCTTCTGGAAACATTTGCCTGTTTTGAAATTTTTGTCCATTCCCTACTTCAGCACAATTTTTTAGGGCAGGTGTCCTTTACAGCCCTGAGTCCTTGTGAATGTTAAGTGACCATTAGCTGTGAGTTTAAAGCTGCTCTTGCAGGAAACGGCCACAAGGTGGCATCATTTCTCCTTTACCAAATTTGGTAACTGGGGAAACAGAGCCTTAATGGAAGTGGTGTTCTAGGTTGTAAATTAGAATGGAATGTGCCAGGAAAAAGCCCTTTATGTTTATGTCTCATTACTTGTTGTTCATATTTATAATTTACTTTTTATTTTTTATCCAAGCAAATTTGATTACAATGGTTTGTTTGTTCTAGGTGTGCAAATGTGGTTCTTTCACACATATACGTGTATCTATTCTTCCTCGCATCCTTTTCCCATATAGGTTATGACACAATGTTGAGTAGTCTTCTCCTGGTCTTCCGTACGTCTTTGGTGATTATATATTTCACATGGTTTGTATATCTCTGTTAACCCCAATATGGTAAATTATCCAATCCTCATCCCTTTCTATTTGATGAACCATAAGTTTTTTAATGAATCTGTGATTGCCTTTCTCTGTGGAAATATCTTCATTAGTATCAATTTTTATGTAACTCCTAAAAGTGATATGATAGGATATGTGTCTTTTACTTTCTCACTTACTACAGGTGGTGTGATTACGTCTAGACTCATCTATGGTGCTGCAAATGGCATTGTTTCATTTTTTTCACTAGCGAATATTGCATCTATACATGGAGGAGTTCTTTGTCCACCCATCTGTTGGTGGACTTTTTGGTTACCTCCATATCTTGGCTATTGTAATACTGTGCAATGCAGATTGGCCTGCCTGTGTCTTTCCAATTCTCTCTTCTTAGATTATAGGTCGAGGAGTGGGCCTGCTGGATCATATGGTAGCTCAATGTTTACCTTTTTAAGGCACCTCCATTCTGTTCTCATTTGTGGCCCTTTCCAAGTCACGTCCCCCTTGAAGTTGAGGGTATGCATTTCTCCACAACAGCTTCAGCATTTATTGTTTGTAGTTTTCTTGCTGATGGTTTTTCTGACAAGTGTGAGCTGATACCTCTTTTTGGTTGAATTCGCATGTGCTTCATAATCCGTTGAAACTGAGCTTTAAGGCATATCCTTTTTATTTTTCAAGCTGTGATTACCCCTTAGTTCTTCAAAGTGTTCTCTTAAAGTATGTGTCACATTTTGAAATGTTTTGGCCATTACCTCCCTCAAGACATATTGAGGGCATGTTTCATTTACAGTCCTGCATTACTTCTTCCTATGAAATGACCATTAGCACAGGCCTTAAAGCTGTTTTTGCAGGTAACTGCCAGAGGGTGGCAGCCTTTCTATGTTCCCCACCCTGGTAACTAGGGAAATGCCCTTGCGGCCTGTGGTGTTTCTCGGTTATAAATTAGAGTGGAGTGTGCCCGGACAAACCCACACAAGCTGATGTCTCTTTACTTTTGTTGGATTTTTAAATTTAATTTTCATTTTTTATTGGAATAATTTTCCACTGTTTACGTGGACCACTTCTACTTTGTGCATTCCTCGGTTGATGGACATTTTCATTGCTTCCAAGTGTTGGCTATGGAAAATATTGTTGGAGTGCAGGATTGCCAGCCTGTGACTTTTTTTTTTTAATATTTATTTATTTATTTATTTATTTATTTATTTACTTATTTATTTATTTATTTTTGGCTGTGTTGGATCTTCGTTTGTGCGCGAGGGCTTTCTGTAGTTGCGGCGAGCGGGGGCCACTCTTCATCGCGGTGCGTGGGTCTCTCACTATCGCGGCCTCTCTTGTTGCGGAGCACAGGCTCCATGCGCGCAGGCTCAGTGGTTGTGGCTCACGCGCCCAGTTGCTCCGCGGCATGTGGGATCTTCCCAGACCGGGGCTCGAACCCGTGTGCCCTGCATTGGCAGGCAGACTCTCAACCACTGCACCACCAGGGAAGCCCCAAGCCTGTGACTTTTTGATTCTCATTTTCTCAGGTGATAGGCCCAGCAGTGGGTGTGATTGATTGACTGGTAGCACCGTGTTACCCTTATCAAAGCACCTTCTTTGTGTTTTCATTAGTGGCTCTTACCACGTCCCCCTTAGAATCGAGGGTACGCATTTCTCCACAATCGCTTCAGCATTTATTGTTTGCAGCATTTATGCTAATGGCCCTTCTGGCTGGTGTGAGCTGATAGGTTTTTGTACTTTGGGTTTGCATGTCTTTGAAAATTCATAAAACTCATCATTTTTCTCTGCCGTTTTCTTTTCTGCTCAAAAAAGGAAACAGTTGGGAGTACAATATAACTCTTGAAATTGTCTTCTTGGAAGCTTGCCCTCTGTTAAATTTTTTGGTCGATTTTCCAGCCCAGAATTTTTTTAGAGAGCAGGTCTCATTTCCCGAACTGCAAGTGTGGTGCCTATTTAGTGACCTTTAGCAATGGGTTAAAAGCTGCTGTTGTGGGAAGTGGCCTCAAGCAGGCAGCATTCCTCCATTCCCAAATCTGGGTACTAGGGCAGCAGAGCCTTTCTGGAAGTCGTGTTCCTAGGTTGTAAATTATATTGGAATGTGCATGGAGAAACCCCCATAAGTTTATGTCTCATTATTTCTTCTTGCTTTTAAAAATTTTTTTAATTGGGGTAAAGCTTAGAATATTGTTTGTCTGAGGTGTACACAATCTGGTTCATTTGTACATTATATATGTCTATTCAAGTACAGATCCCCTTCCCATGTAAAATGTTACAGAGGGTTCCGCACACCTCCCTTCTATATGGTAGGTCTTTTTGAAATATGTATATAATATGTGTTTGTATACATATAGTAACACTAACCTTAATTTATCCACTCCCACCACCTTTCCTTTTAGATGAGCATAGTTTGTTTTCTAAATCTGTGAGTGTCTTTCTCTGTGGAAATATGTTCATTTGTGTCAGTTATTAGATAACGCCTATAAGTGATATCATAGAATATAGGTCTTTTGCTTTCGGACTTACCTCATGTTTCGTGATTATCTCCAGACTCATTTGTGGTGCCTCAAAGAACAATGGTTCATTGTTTTCCATGGCTAATATTCCATTGTGTACATGGACCACTTCTTCTTTATCTATTCACCTGTTGTTGGACATTTTGATTCCTTCACTGTCTTGGCTATTGTGAATACGGCTGCACTGAAGCTTTTGCGGCCTGTGTCTTCTGGATTCTTGTCTTCTCCGGTGAGAGGTCCAATGGTGCGCCTGCTGGATTGAATGGTACCTCCATTTTTACTTTTAAACACAGCTCCTTTCTGTTCTCATTATTGGCCGTTACCCCTTTACGTCTCACCAGCAGGTAGAGGGTACACAGTTCTCTAAAACCCCGTCAGCATTTATTGTTTGTAGACTTTTTGCTGATGGTCAGTCGACTGGTGTAAGTTGAAACTTTTTGTAGATTAGATTTCATGGGTCTAACACTCCCTGAGGTTGAGCTTTTATCCATTTTCCTTTTTTTTAAAAGAGCGTGAGTAAAACGTTAATATTCATACTCTCTTCTGGAAACTTTTGCCTGTTTTGAAATTTTTGTCCATTCCCTACTTCAGCACAATTTTTTAGGGCAGGTGTCCTTTACAGCCCTGAGTCCTTGTGAATGTTAAGTGACCATTAGCTGTGAGTTTAAAGCTGCTCTTGCAGGAAACGGCCACAAGGTGGCATCATTTCTCCTTTACCAAATTTGGTAACTGGGGAAACAGAGCCTTAATGGAAGTGGTGTTCTAGGTTGTAAATTAGAATGGAATGTGCCAGGAAAAAGCCCTTTATGTTTATGTCTCATTACTTGTTGTTCATATTTATAATTTACTTTTTATTTTTTATCCAAGCAAATTTGATTACAATGGTTTGTTTGTTCTAGGTGTGCAAATGTGGTTCTTTCACACATATACGTGTATCTATTCTTCCTCGCATCCTTTTCCCATATAGGTTATGACACAATGTTGAGTAGTCTTCTCCTGGTCTTCCGTACGTCTTTGGTGATTATATATTTCACATGGTTTGTATATCTCTGTTAACCCCAATATGGTAAATTATCCAATCCTCATCCCTTTCTATTTGATGAACCATAAGTTTTTTAATGAATCTGTGATTGCCTTTCTCTGTGGAAATATCTTCATTAGTATCAATTTTTATGTAACTCCTAAAAGTGATATGATAGGATATGTGTCTTTTACTTTCTCACTTACTACAGGTGGTGTGATTACGTCTAGACTCATCTATGGTGCTGCAAATGGCATTGTTTCATTTTTTTCACTAGCGAATATTGCATCTATACATGGAGGAGTTCTTCTTTGTCCACCCATCTGTTGGTGGACTTTTTGGTTACCTCCATATCTTGGCTATTGTAATACTGTGCAATGCAGATTGGCCTGCCTGTGTCTTTCCAATTCTCTCTTCTTAGATTATAGGTCGAGGAGTGGGCCTGCTGGATCATATGGTAGCTCAATGTTTACCTTTTTAAGGCACCTCCATTCTGTTCTCATTTGTTGCCCTTTCCAAGTTACTTCCCCCTTGAAGTTGAGGGTATGCATTTCTCCACAACAGCTTCAGCATTTATTGTTTGTAGTTTTCTTGCTGATGGTTTTTCTGACAAGTGTGAGCTGATACCTCTTTTTGGTTGAATTCGCATGTGCCTCATAATCCGTTGAAACTGAGCTTTAAGGCATATCCTTTTTATTTTTCAAGCTGTGATTACCCCTTAGTTCTTCAAAGTGTTCTCTTAAAGTATGTGTCACATTTTGAAATGTTTTGGCCATTACCTCCCTCAAGACATATTGAGGGCATGTTTCATTTACAGTCCTGCATTACTTCTTCCTATGAAATGACCATTAGCACAGGCCTTAAAGCTGTTTTTGCAGGTAACTGCCAGAGGGTGGCAGCCTTTCTATGTTCCCCACCCTGGTAACTAGGGAAATGCCCTTGCGGCCTGTGGTGTTTCTCGGTATAAATTAGAGTGGAGTGTGCCCGGACAAACCCACACAAGCTGATGTCTCTTTACTTTTGTTGGATTTTTAAATTTAATTTTTATTTTTTATTGGAATAATTTTCCACTGTGTACGTGGACCACTTCTACTTTGTGCATTCCTCGGTTGATGGACATTTTCATTGCTTCCAAGTGTTGGCTATGGAAAATATTGTTGGAGTGCAGGATTGCCAGCCTGTGACTTTTTTTTTTAATATTTATTTATTTATTTATTTATTTATTTATTTATTTATTTATTTATTTATTTTTGGCTGTGTTGGATCTTCGTTTGTGCGCGAGGGCTTTCTGTAGTTGCGGCGAGCGGGGGCCACTCTTCATCGCGGTGCGTGGGTCTCTCACTATCGCGGCCTCTCTTGTTGCGGAGCACAGGCTCCATGCGCGCAGGCTCATTGGTTGTGGCTCACGCGCCCAGTTGCTCCGCGGCATGTGGGATCTTCCCAGACCGGGGCTCGAACCCGTGTGCCCTGCATTGGCAGGCAGACTCTCAACCACTGCACCACCAGGGAAGCCCCAAGCCTGTGAATTTTTGATTCTCATTTTCTCAGGGGATAGGCCCAGCAGTGGGTGTGATTGATTGACTGGTAGCACCGTGTTACCCTTATCAAAGCACCTTCTTTGTGTTTTCATTAGTGGCTCTTACCACGTCCCCCTTAGAATCGAGGGTACGCATTTCTCCACAATCGCTTCAGCATTTATTGTTTGCAGCATTTATGCTAATGGCCCTTCTGGCTGGTGTGAGCTGATAGGTTTTTGTACTTTGGGTTTGCATGTCTTTGAAAATTCATAAAACTCATCATTTTTCTCTGCCGTTTTCTTTTCTGCTCAAAAAAGGAAACAGTTGGGAGTACAATATAACTCTTGAAATTGTCTTCTTGGAAGCTTGCCCTCTGTTAAATTTTTTGGTCGATTTTCCAGCCCAGAATTTTTTTAGAGAGCAGGTCTCATTTCCCGAACTGCAAGTGTGGTGCCTATTTAGTGACCTTTAGCAATGGGTTAAAAGCTGCTGTTGTGGGAAGTGGCCTCAAGCAGGCAGCATTCCTCCATTCCCAAATCTGGGTACTAGGGCAGCAGAGCCTTTCTGGAAGTCGTGTTCCTAGGTTGTAAATTATATTGGAATGTGCATGGAGAAACCCCCATAAGTTTATGTCTCATTATTTCTTCTTGCTTTTAAAAATTTTTTTAATTGGGGTAAAGCTTAGAATATTGTTTGTCTGAGGTGTACACAATCTGGTTCATTTGTACATTATATATGTCTATTCAAGTACAGATCCCCTTCCCATGTAAAATGTTACAGAGGGTTCCGCACACCTCCCTTCTATATGGTAGGTCTTTTTGAAATATGTATATAATATGTGTTTGTATACATATAGTAACACTAACCTTAATTTATCCACTCCCACCACCTTTCCTTTTAGATGAGCATAGTTTGTTTTCTAAATCTGTGAGTGTCTTTCTCTGTGGAAATATGTTCATTTGTGTCAGTTATTAGATAACGCCTATAAGTGATATCATAGAATATAGGTCTTTTGCTTTCGGACTTACCTCATGTTTCGTGATTATCTCCAGACTCATTTGTGGTGCCTCAAAGAACAATGGTTCATTGTTTTCCATGGCTAATATTCCATTGTGTACATGGACCACTTCTTCTTTATCTATTCACCTGTTGTTGGACATTTTGATTCCTTCACTGTCTTGGCTATTGTGAATACGGCTGCACTGAAGCTTTTGCGGCCTGTGTCTTCTGGATTCTTGTCTTCTCCGGTGAGAGGTCCAATGGTGCGCCTGCTGGATTGAATGGTACCTCCATTTTTACTTTTAAACACAGCTCCTTTCTGTTCTCATTATTGGCCGTTACCCCTTTACGTCTCACCAGCAGGTAGAGGGTACACAGTTCTCTAAAACCCCGTCAGCATTTATTGTTTGTAGACTTTTTGCTGATGGTCAGTCGACTGGTGTAAGTTGAAACTTTTTGTAGATTAGATTTCATGGGTCTAACACTCCCTGAGGTTGAGCTTTTATCCATTTTCCTTTTTTTTAAAAGAGCGTGAGTAAAACGTTAATATTCATACTCTCTTCTGGAAACATTTGCCTGTTTTGAAATTTTTGTCCATTCCCTACTTCAGCACAATTTTTTAGGGCAGGTGTCCTTTACAGCCCTGAGTCCTTGTGAATGTTAAGTGACCATTAGCTGTGAGTTTAAAGCTGCTCTTGCAGGAAACGGCCACAAGGTGGCATCATTTCTCCTTTACCAAATTTGGTAACTGGGGAAACAGAGCCTTAATGGAAGTGGTGTTCTAGGTTGTAAATTAGAATGGAATGTGCCAGGAAAAAGCCCTTTATGTTTATGTCTCATTACTTGTTGTTCATATTTATAATTTACTTTTTATTTTTTATCCAAGCAAATTTGATTACAATGGTTTGTTTGTTCTAGGTGTGCAAATGTGGTTCTTTCACACATATACGTGTATCTATTCTTCCTCGCATCCTTTTCCCATATAGGTTATGACACAATGTTGAGTAGTCTTCTCCTGGTCTTCCGTACGTCTTTGGTGATTATATATTTCACATGGTTTGTATATCTCTGTTAACCCCAATATGGTAAATTATCCAATCCTCATCCCTTTCTATTTGATGAACCATAAGTTTTTTAATGAATCTGTGATTGCCTTTCTCTGTGGAAATATCTTCATTAGTATCAATTTTTATGTAACTCCTAAAAGTGATATGATAGGATATGTGTCTTTTACTTTCTCACTTACTACAGGTGGTGTGATTACGTCTAGACTCATCTATGGTGCTGCAAATGGCATTGTTTCATTTTTTTCACTAGCGAATATTCCATCTATACATGGAGGAGTTCTTCTTTGTCCACCCATCTGTTGGTGGACTTTTTGGTTACCTCCATATCTTGGCTATTGTAATACTGTGCAATGCAGATTGGCCTGCCTGTGTCTTTCCAATTCTCTCTTCTTAGATTATAGGTCGAGGAGTGGGCCTGCTGGATCATATGGTAGCTCAATGTTTACCTTTTTAAGGCACCTCCATTCTGTTCTCATTTGTGGCCCTTTCCAAGTCACGTCCCCCTTGAAGTTGAGGGTATGCATTTCTCCACAACAGCTTCAGCATTTATTGTTTGTAGTTTTCTTGCTGATGGTTTTTCTGACAAGTGTGAGCTGATACCTCTTTTTGGTTGAATTCGCATGTGCTTCATAATCCGTTGAAACTGAGCTTTAAGGCATATCCTTTTTATTTTTCAAGCTGTGATTACCCCTTAGTTCTTCAAAGTGTTCTCTTAAAGTATGTGTCACATTTTGAAATGTTTTGGCCATTACCTCCCTCAAGACATATTGAGGGCATGTTTCATTTACAGTCCTGCATTACTTCTTCCTATGAAATGACCATTAGCACAGGCCTTAAAGCTGTTTTTGCAGGTAACTGCCAGAGGGTGGCAGCCTTTCTATGTTCCCCACCCTGGTAACTAGGGAAATGCCCTTGCGGCCTGTGGTGTTTCTCGGTATAAATTAGAGTGGAGTGTGCCCGGACAAACCCACACAAGCTGATGTCTCTTTACTTTTGTTGGATTTTTAAATTTAATTTTTATTTTTTATTGGAATAATTTTCCACTGTGTACGTGGACCACTTCTACTTTGTGCATTCCTCGGTTGATGGACATTTTCATTGCTTCCAAGTGTTGGCTATGGAAAATATTGTTGGAGTGCAGGATTGCCAGCCTGTGACTTTTTTTTTTTTAATATTTATTTATTTATTTATTTATTTATTTATTTATTTATTTATTTATTTATTTATTTATTTTTGGCTGTGTTGGATCTTCGTTTGTGCGCTAGGGCTTTCTGTAGTTGCGGCGAGCGGGGGCCACTCTTCATCGCGGTGCGTGGGTCTCTCACTATCGCGGCCTCTCTTGTTGCGGAGCACAGGCTCCATGCGCGCAGGCTCAGTGGTTGTGGCTCACGCGCCCAGTTGCTCCGCGGCATGTGGGATCTTCCCAGACCGGGGCTCGAACCCGTGTGCCCTGCATTGGCAGGCAGACTCTCAACCACTGCACCACCAGGGAAGCCCCAAGCCTGTGACTTTTTGATTCTCATTTTCTCAGGTGATAGGCCCAGCAGTGGGTGTGATTGATTGACTGGTAGCACCGTGTTACCCTTATCAAAGCACCTTCTTTGTGTTTTCATTAGTGGCTCTTACCACGTCCCCCTTAGAATCGAGGGTACGCATTTCTCCACAATCGCTTCAGCATTTATTGTTTGCAGCATTTATGCTAATGGCCCTTCTGGCTGGTGTGAGCTGATAGGTTTTTGTACTTTGGGTTTGCATGTCTTTGAAAATTCATAAAACTCATCATTTTTCTCTGCCGTTTTCTTTTCTGCTCAAAAAAGGAAACAGTTGGGAGTACAATATAACTCTTGAAATTGTCTTCTTGGAAGCTTGCCCTCTGTTAAATTTTTTGGTCGATTTTCCAGCCCAGAATTTTTTTAGAGAGCAGGTCTCATTTCCCGAACTGCAAGTGTGGTGCCTATTTAGTGACCTTTAGCAATGGGTTAAAAGCTGCTGTTGTGGGAAGTGGCCTCAAGCAGGCAGCATTCCTCCATTGCCAAATCTGGGTACTAGGGCAGCAGAGCCTTTCTGGAAGTCGTGTTCCTAGGTTGTAAATTATATTGGAATGTGCGTGGAGAAACCCCCATAAGTTTATGTCTCATTATTTCTTCTTGCTTTTAAAAATTTTTTTAATTGGGGTAAAGCTTAGAATATTGTTTGTCTGAGGTGTACACAATCTGGTTCATTTGTACATTATATATGTCTATTCAAGTACAGATCCCCTTCCCATGTAAAATGTTACAGAGGGTTCCGCACACCTCCCTTCTATATGGTAGGTCTTTTTGAGATATGTATATAATATGTGTTTGTATACATATAGTAACACTAACCTTAATTTATCCACTCCCCCCACCTTTCCTTTTAGATGAGCATAGTTTGTTTTCTAAATCTGTGAGTGTCTTTCTCTGTGGAAATATGTTCATTTGTGTCAGTTATTAGATAACGCCTATAAGTGATATCATAGAATATAGGTCTTTTGCTTTCGGACTTACCTCATGTTTCGTGATTATCTCCAGACTCATTTGTGGTGCCTCAAAGAACAATGGTTCATTGTTTTCCATGGCTAATATTCCAATGTGTACATGGACCACTTCTTCTTTATCTATTCACCTGTTGTTGGACATTTTGATTCCTTCACTGTCTTGGCTATTGTGAAGAAGGCTGCACTGAAGCGTTGGCGGCCTGTGTCTTCTCGATTCTTGTCTTCTCCGGTGAGAGGTCCAATGGTGCGCCTGCTGGATTGAATGGTACCTCCATTTTTACTTTTAAACACAGCTCCTTTCTGTTCTCATTATTGGCCGTTACCCCTTTACGTCTCACCAGCAGGTAGAGGGTACACAGTTCTCTAAAACCCCGTCAGCATTTATTGTTTGTAGACTTTTTGCTGATGGTCAGTCGACTGGTGTAAGTTGAAACTTTTTGTAGATTAGATTTCATGGGTCTAACACTCCCTGAGGTTGAGCTTTTATCCATTTTCCTTTTTTTTAAAAGAGCGTGAGTAAAACGTTAATATTCATACTCTCTTCTGGAAACATTTGCCTGTTTTGAAATTTTTGTCCATTCCCTACTTCAGCACAATTTTTTAGGGCAGGTGTCCTTTACAGCCCTGAGTCCTTGTGAATGTTAAGTGACCATTAGCTGTGAGTTTAAAGCTGCTCTTGCAGGAAACGGCCACAAGGTGGCATCATTTCTCCTTTACCAAATTTGGTAACTGGGGAAACAGAGCCTTAATGGAAGTGGTGTTCTAGGTTGTAAATTAGAATGGAATGTGCCAGGAAAAAGCCCTTTATGTTTATGTCTCATTACTTGTTGTTCATATTTATAATTTACTTTTTATTTTTTATCCAAGCAAATTTGATTACAATGGTTTGTTTGTTCTAGGTGTGCAAATGTGGTTCTTTCACACATATACGTGTATCTATTCTTCCTCGCATCCTTTTCCCATATAGGTTATGACACAATGTTGAGTAGTCTTCTCCTGGTCTTCCGTACGTCTTTGGTGATTATATATTTCACATGGTTTGTATATCTCTGTTAACCCCAATATGGTAAATTATCCAATCCTCATCCCTTTCTATCAGATGAACCATAAGTTTTTTAATGAATCTGTGATTGCCTTTCTCTGTGGAAATATCTTCATTAGTATCAATTTTTATGTAACTCCTAAAAGTGATATGATAGGATATGTGTCTTTTACTTTCTCACTTACTACAGGTGGTGTGATTACGTCTAGACTCATCTATGGTGCTGCAAATGGCATTGTTTCATTTTTTTCACTAGCGAATATTCCATCTATACATGGAGGAGTTCTTCTTTGTCCACCCATCTGTTGGTGGACTTTTTGGTTACCTCCATATCTTGGCTATTGTAATACTGTGCAATGCAGATTGGCCTGCCTGTGTCTTTCCAATTCTCTCTTCTTAGATTAGAGGTCGAGGAGTGGGCCTGCTGGATCATATGGTAGCTCAATGTTTACCTTTTTAAGGCACCTCCATTCTGTTCTCATTTGTGGCCCTTTCCAAGTCACGTCCCCCTTGAAGTTGAGGGTATGCATTTCTCCACAACAGCTTCAGCATTTATTGTTTGTAGTTTTCTTGCTGATGGTTTTTCTGACAAGTGTGAGCTGATACCTCTTTTTGGTTGAATTCGCATGTGCTTCATAATCCGTTGAAACTGAGCTTTAAGGCATATCCTTTTTATTTTTCAAGCTGTGATTACCCCTTAGTTCTTCAAAGTGTTCTCTTAAAGTATGTGTCACATTTAGAAATGTTTTGGCCATTACCTCCCTCAGGACATATTGAGGGCATGTTTCATTTACAGTCCTGCATTACTTCTTCCTATGAAATGACCATTAGCACAGGCCTTAAAGCTGTTTTTGCAGGTAACTGCCAGAGGGTGGCAGCCTTTCTATGTTCCCCACCCTGGTAACTAGGGAAATGCCCTTGCGGCCTGTGGTGTTTCTCGGTATAAATTAGAGTGGAGTGTGCCCGGACAAACCCACACAAGCTGATGTCTCTTTACTTTTGTTGGATTTTTAAATTTAATTTTTATTTTTTATTGGAATAATTTTCCACTGTGTACGTGGACCACTTCTACTTTGTGCATTCCTCGGTTGATGGACATTTTCATTGCTTCCAAGTGTTGGCTATGGAAAATATTGTTGGAGTGCAGGATTGCCAGCCTGTGACTTTTTTTTTTTTAATATTTATTTATTTATTTATTTATTTATTTATTTATTTATTTATTTATTTATTTATTTTTGGCTGTGTTGGATCTTCGTTTGTGCGCTAGGGCTTTCTGTAGTTGCGGCGAGCGGGGGCCACTCTTCATCGCGGTGCGTGGGTCTCTCACTATCGCGGCCTCTCTTGTTGCGGAGCACAGGCTCCATGCGCGCAGGCTCAGTGGTTGTGGCTCACGCGCCCAGTTGCTCCGCGGCATGTGGGATCTTCCCAGACCGGGGCTCGAACCCGTGTGCCCTGCATTGGCAGGCAGACTCTCAACCACTGCACCACCAGGGAAGCCCCAAGCCTGTGACTTTTTGATTCTCATTTTCTCAGGTGATAGGCCCAGCAGTGGGTGTGATTGATTGACTGGTAGCACCGTGTTACCCTTATCAAAGCACCTTCTTTGTGTTTTCATTAGTGGCTCTTACCACGTCCCCCTTAGAATCGAGGGTACGCATTTCTCCACAATCGCTTCAGCATTTATTGTTTGCAGCATTTATGCTAATGGCCCTTCTGGCTGGTGTGAGCTGATAGGTTTTTGTACTTTGGGTTTGCATGTCTTTGAAAATTCATAAAACTCATCATTTTTCTCTGCCGTTTTCTTTTCTGCTCAAAAAAGGAAACAGTTGGGAGTACAATATAACTCTTGAAATTGTCTTCTTGGAAGCTTGCCCTCTGTTAAATTTTTTGGTCGATTTTCCAGCCCAGAATTTTTTTAGAGAGCAGGTCTCATTTCCCGAACTGCAAGTGTGGTGCCTATTTAGTGACCTTTAGCAATGGGTTAAAAGCTGCTGTTGTGGGAAGTGGCCTCAAGCAGGCAGCATTCCTCCATTGCCAAATCTGGGTACTAGGGCAGCAGAGCCTTTCTGGAAGTCGTGTTCCTAGGTTGTAAATTATATTGGAATGTGCGTGGAGAAACCCCCATAAGTTTATGTCTCATTATTTCTTCTTGCTTTTAAAAATTTTTTTAATTGGGGTAAAGCTTAGAATATTGTTTGTCTGAGGTGTACACAATCTGGTTCATTTGTACATTATATATGTCTATTCAAGTACAGATCCCCTTCCCATGTAAAATGTTACAGAGGGTTCCGCACACCTCCCTTCTATATGGTAGGTCTTTTTGAGATATGTATATAATATGTGTTTGTATACATATAGTAACACTAACCTTAATTTATCCACTCCCCCCACCTTTCCTTTTAGATGAGCATAGTTTGTTTTCTAAATCTGTGAGTGTCTTTCTCTGTGGAAATATGTTCATTTGTGTCAGTTATTAGATAACGCCTATAAGTGATATCATAGAATATAGGTCTTTTGCTTTCGGACTTACCTCATGTTTCGTGATTATCTCCAGACTCATTTGTGGTGCCTCAAAGAACAATGGTTCATTGTTTTCCATGGCTAATATTCCAATGTGTACATGGACCACTTCTTCTTTATCTATTCACCTGTTGTTGGACATTTTGATTCCTTCACTGTCTTGGCTATTGTGAAGAAGGCTGCACTGAAGCTTTTGCGGCCTGTGTCTTCTCGATTCTTGTCTTCTCCGGTGAGAGGTCCAATGGTGCGCCTGCTGGATTGAATGGTACCTCCATTTTTACTTTTAAACACAGCTCCTTTCTGTTCTCATTATTGGCCGTTACCCCTTTACGTCTCACCAGCAGGTAGAGGGTACACAGTTCTCTAAAACCCCGTCAGCATTTATTGTTTGTAGACTTTTTGCTGATGGTCAGTCGACTGGTGTAAGTTGAAACTTTTTGTAGATTAGATTTCATGGGTCTAACACTCCCTGAGGTTGAGCTTTTATCCATTTTCCTTTTTTTTAAAAGAGCGTGAGTAAAACGTTAATATTCATACTCTCTTCTGGAAACATTTGCCTGTTTTGAAATTTTTGTCCATTCCCTACTTCAGCACAATTTTTTAGGGCAGGTGTCCTTTACAGCCCTGAGTCCTTGTGAATGTTAAGTGACCATTAGCTGTGAGTTTAAAGCTGCTCTTGCAGGAAACGGCCACAAGGTGGCATCATTTCTCCTTTACCAAATTTGGTAACTGGGGAAACAGAGCCTTAATGGAAGTGGTGTTCTAGGTTGTAAATTAGAATGGAATGTGCCAGGAAAAAGCCCTTTATGTTTATGTCTCATTACTTGTTGTTCATATTTATAATTTACTTTTTATTTTTTATCCAAGCAAATTTGATTACAATGGTTTGTTTGTTCTAGGTGTGCAAATGTGGTTCTTTCACACATATACGTGTATCTATTCTTCCTCGCATCCTTTTCCCATATAGGTTATGACACAATGTTGAGTAGTCTTCTCCTGGTCTTCCGTACGTCTTTGGTGATTATATATTTCACATGGTTTGTATATCTCTGTTAACCCCAATATGGTAAATTATCCAATCCTCATCCCTTTCTATCAGATGAACCATAAGTTTTTTAATGAATCTGTGATTGCCTTTCTCTGTGGAAATATCTTCATTAGTATCAATTTTTATGTAACTCCTAAAAGTGATATGATAGGATATGTGTCTTTTACTTTCTCACTTACTACAGGTGGTGTGATTACGTCTAGACTCATCTATGGTGCTGCAAATGGCATTGTTTCATTTTTTTCACTAGCGAATATTCCATCTATACATGGAGGAGTTCTTCTTTGTCCACCCATCTGTTGGTGGACTTTTTGGTTACCTCCATATCTTGGCTATTGTAATACTGTGCAATGCAGATTGGCCTGCCTGTGTCTTTCCAATTCTCTCTTCTTAGATTAGAGGTCGAGGAGTGGGCCTGCTGGATCATATGGTAGCTCAATGTTTACCTTTTTAAGGCACCTCCAATCTGTTCTCATTTGTGGCCCTTTCCAAGTTACGTCCCCCTTGAAGTTGAGGGTATGCATTTCTCCACAACAGCTTCAGCATTTATTGTTTGTAGTTTTCTTGCTGATGGTTTTTCTGACAAGTGTGAGCTGATACCTCTTTTTGGTTGAATTCGCATGTGCCTCATAATCCGTTGAAACTGAGCTTTAAGGCATATCCTTTTTATTTTTCAAGCTGTGATTACCCCTTAGTTCTTCAAAGTGTTCTCTTAAAGTATGTGTCACATTTAGAAATGTTTTGGCCATTACCTCCCTCAGGACATATTGAGGGCATGTTTCATTTACAGTCCTGCATTACTTCTTCCTATGAAATGACCATTAGCACAGGCCTTAAAGCTGTTTTTGCAGGTAACTGCCAGAGGGTGGCAGCCTTTCTATGTTCCCCACCCTGGTAACTAGGGAAATGCCCTTGCGGCCTGTGGTGTTTCTCGGTATAAATTAGAGTGGAGTGTGCCCGGACAAACCCACACAAGCTGATGTCTCTTTACTTTTGTTGGATTTTTAAATTTAATTTTTATTTTTTATTGGAATAATTTTCCACTGTGTACGTGGACCACTTCTACTTTGTGCATTCCTCGGTTGATGGACATTTTCATTGCTTCCAAGTGTTGGCTATGGAAAATATTGTTAGAGTGCAGGATTGCCAGCCTGTGACTTTTTTTTTTTTAATATTTATTTATTTATTTATTTATTTATTTATTTATTTTTGGCTGTGTTGGATCTTCGTTTGTGCGCGAGGGCTTTCTGTAGTTGCGGCGAGCGGGGGCCACTCTTCATCACGGTGCGTGGGTCTCTCACTATCGCGGCCTCTCTTGTTGCGGAGCACAGGCTCCATGCGCGCAGGCTCCGTGGTTGTGGCTCACGGGCCCAGTTGCTCCGCGGCATGTGGGATCTTCCCAGACCGGGGCTCGAACCCGTGTGCCCTGCATTGGCAGGCAGACTCTCAACCACTGCACCACCAGGGAAGCCCCAAGCCTGTGACTTTTTGATTCTCATTTTCTCAGGTGATAGGCCCAGCAGTGGGTGTGATTGATTGACTGGTAGCACCGTGTTACCCTTATCAAAGCACCTTCTTTGTGTTTTCATTAGTGGCTCTTACCACGTCCCCCTTAGAATCGAGGGTACGCATTTCTCCACAATCGCTTCAGCATTTATTGTTTGCAGCATTTATGCTAATGGCCCTTCTGGCTGGTGTGAGCTGATAGGTTTTTGTACTTTGGGTTTGCATGTCTTTGAAAATTCATAAAACTCATCATTTTTCTCTGCCGTTTTCTTTTCTGCTCAAAAAAGGAAACAGTTGGGAGTACAATATAACTCTTGAAATTGTCTTCTTGGAAGCTTGCCCTCTGTTAAATTTTTTGGTCGATTTTCCAGCCCAGAATTTTTTTAGAGAGCAGGTCTCATTTCCCGAACTGCAAGTGTGGTGCCTATTTAGTGACCTTTAGCAATGGGTTAAAAGCTGCTGTTGTGGGAAGTGGCCTCAAGCAGGCAGCATTCCTCCATTCCCAAATCTGGGTACTAGGGCAGCAGAGCCTTTCTGGAAGTCGTGTTCCTAGGTTGTAAATTATATTGGAATGTGCATGGAGAAACCCCCATAAGTTTATGTCTCATTATTTCTTCTTGCTTTTAAAAATTTTTTTAATTGGGGTAAAGCTTAGAATATTGTTTGTCTGAGGTGTACACAATCTGGTTCATTTGTACATTATATATGTCTATTCAAGTACAGATCCCCTTCCCATGTAAAATGTTACAGAGGGTTCCGCACACCTCCCTTCTATATGGTAGGTCTTTTTGAAATATGTATATAATATGTGTTTGTATACATATAGTAACACTAACCTTAATTTATCCACTCCCACCACCTTTCCTTTTAGATGAGCATAGTTTGTTTTCTAAATCTGTGAGTGTCTTTCTCTGTGGAAATATGTTCATTTGTGTCAGTTATTAGATAACGCCTATAAGTGATATCATAGAATATAGGTCTTTTGCTTTCGGACTTACCTCATGTTTCGTGATTATCTCCAGACTCATTTGTGGTGCCTCAAAGAACAATGGTTCATTGTTTTCCATGGCTAATATTCCATTGTGTACATGGACCACTTCTTCTTTATCTATTCACCTGTTGTTGGACATTTTGATTCCTTCACTGTCTTGGCTATTGTGAATACGGCTGCACTGAAGCTTTTGCGGCCTGTGTCTTCTGGATTCTTGTCTTCTCCGGTGAGAGGTCCAATGGTGCGCCTGCTGGATTGAATGGTACCTCCATTTTTACTTTTAAACACAGCTCCTTTCTGTTCTCATTATTGGCCGTTACCCCTTTACGTCTCACCAGCAGGTAGAGGGTACACAGTTCTCTAAAACCCCGTCAGCATTTATTGTTTGTAGACTTTTTGCTGATGGTCAGTCGACTGGTGTAAGTTGAAACTTTTTGTAGATTAGATTTCATGGGTCTAACACTCCCTGAGGTTGAGCTTTTATCCATTTTCCTTTTTTTTAAAAGAGCGTGAGTAAAACGTTAATATTCATACTCTCTTCTGGAAACATTTGCCTGTTTTGAAATTTTTGTCCATTCCCTACTTCAGCACAATTTTTTAGGGCAGGTGTCCTTTACAGCCCTGAGTCCTTGTGAATGTTAAGTGACCATTAGCTGTGAGTTTAAAGCTGCTCTTGCAGGAAACGGCCACAAGGTGGCATCATTTCTCCTTTACCAAATTTGGTAACTGGGGAAACAGAGCCTTAATGGAAGTGGTGTTCTAGGTTGTAAATTAGAATGGAATGTGCCAGGAAAAAGCCCTTTATGTTTATGTCTCATTACTTGTTGTTCATATTTATAATGTACTTTTTATTTTTTATCCAAGCAAATTTGATTACAATGGTTTGTTTGTTCTAGGTGTGCAAATGTGGTTCTTTCACACATATACGTGTATCTATTCTTCCTCGCATCCTTTTCCCATATAGGTTATGACACAATGTTGAGTAGTCTTCTCCTGGTCTTCCGTACGTCTTTGGTGATTATATATTTCACATGGTTTGTATATCTCTGTTAACCCCAATATGGTAAATTATCCAATCCTCATCCCTTTCTATCAGATGAACCATAAGTTTTTTAATGAATCTGTGATTGCCTTTCTCTGTGGAAATATCTTCATTAGTATCAATTTTTATGTAACTCCTAAAAGTGATATGATAGGATATGTGTCTTTTACTTTCTCACTTACTACAGGTGGTGTGATTACGTCTAGACTCATCTATGGTGCTGCAAATGGCATTGTTTCATTTTTTTCACTAGCGAATATTCCATCTATACATGGAGGAGTTCTTCTTTGTCCACCCATCTGTTGGTGGACTTTTTGGTTACCTCCATATCTTGGCTATTGTAATACTGTGCAATGCAGATTGGCCTGCCTGTGTCTTTCCAATTCTCTCTTCTTAGATTATAGGTCGAGGAGTGGGCCTGCTGGATCATATGGGAGCTCAATGTTTACCTTTTTAAGGCACCTCCAATCTGTTCTCATTTGTGGCCCTTTCCAAGTTACGTCCCCCTTGAAGTTGAGGGTATGCATTTCTCCACAACAGCTTCAGCATTTATTGTTTGTAGTTTTCTTGCTGATGGTTTTTCTGACAAGTGTGAGCTGATACCTCTTTTTGGTTGAATTCGCATGTGCCTCATAATCCGTTGAAACTGAGCTTTAAGGCATATCCTTTTTATTTTTCAAGCTGTGATTACCCCTTAGTTCTTCAAAGTGTTCTCTTAAAGTATGTGTCACATTTAGAAATGTTTTGGCCATTACCTCCCTCAGGACATATTGAGGGCATGTTTCATTTACAGTCCTGCATTACTTCTTCCTATGAAATGACCATTAGCACAGGCCTTAAAGCTGTTTTTGCAGGTAACTGCCAGAGGGTGGCAGCCTTTCTATGTTCCCCACCCTGGTAACTAGGGAAATGCCCTTGCGGCCTGTGGTGTTTCTCGGTATAAATTAGAGTGGAGTGTGCCCGGACAAACCCACACAAGCTGATGTCTCTTTACTTTTGTTGGATTTTTAAATTTAATTTTTATTTTTTATTGGAATAATTTTCCACTGTGTACGTGGACCACTTCTACTTTGTGCATTCCTCGGTTGATGGACATTTTCATTGCTTCCAAGTGTTGGCTATGGAAAATATTGTTAGAGTGCAGGATTGCCAGCCTGTGACTTTTTTTTTTAATATTTATTTATTTATTTATTTATTTATTTATTTATTTTTGGCTGTGTTGGATCTTCGTTTGTGCGCGAGGGCTTTCTGTAGTTGCGGCGAGCGGGGGCCACTCTTCATCACGGTGCGTGGGTCTCTCACTATCGCGGCCTCTCTTGTTGCGGAGCACAGGCTCCATGCGCGCAGGCTCCGTGGTTGTGGCTCACGGGCCCAGTTGCTCCGCGGCATGTGGGATCTTCCCAGACCGGGGCTCGAACCCGTGTGCCCTGCATTGGCAGGCAGACTCTCAACCACTGCACCACCAGGGAAGCCCCAAGCCTGTGACTTTTTGATTCTCATTTTCTCAGGTGATAGGCCCAGCAGTGGGTGTGATTGATTGACTGGTAGCACCGTGTTACCCTTATCAAAGCACCTTCTTTGTGTTTTCATTAGTGGCTCTTACCACGTCCCCCTTAGAATCGAGGGTACGCATTTCTCCACAATCGCTTCAGCATTTATTGTTTGCAGCATTTATGCTAATGGCCCTTCTGGCTGGTGTGAGCTGATAGGTTTTTGTACTTTGGGTTTGCATGTCTTTGAAAATTCATAAAACTCATCATTTTTCTCTGCCGTTTTCTTTTCTGCTCAAAAAAGGAAACAGTTGGGAGTACAATATAACTCTTGAAATTGTCTTCTTGGAAGCTTGCCCTCTGTTAAATTTTTTGGTCGATTTTCCAGCCCAGAATTTTTTTAGAGAGCAGGTCTCATTTCCCGAACTGCAAGTGTGGTGCCTATTTAGTGACCTTTAGCAATGGGTTAAAAGCTGCTGTTGTGGGAAGTGGCCTCAAGCAGGCAGCATTCCTCCATTCCCAAATCTGGGTACTAGGGCAGCAGAGCCTTTCTGGAAGTCGTGTTCCTAGGTTGTAAATTATATTGGAATGTGCATGGAGAAACCCCCATAAGTTTATGTCTCATTATTTCTTCTTGCTTTTAAAAATTTTTTTAATTGGGGTAAAGCTTAGAATATTGTTTGTCTGAGGTGTACACAATCTGGTTCATTTGTACATTATATATGTCTATTCAAGTACAGATCCCCTTCCCATGTAAAATGTTACAGAGGGTTCCGCACACCTCCCTTCTATATGGTAGGTCTTTTTGAAATATGTATATAATATGTGTTTGTATACATATAGTAACACTAACCTTAATTTATCCACTCCCACCACCTTTCCTTTTAGATGAGCATAGTTTGTTTTCTAAATCTGTGAGTGTCTTTCTCTGTGGAAATATGTTCATTTGTGTCAGTTATTAGATAACGCCTATAAGTGATATCATAGAATATAGGTCTTTTGCTTTCGGACTTACCTCATGTTTCGTGATTATCTCCAGACTCATTTGTGGTGCCTCAAAGAACAATGGTTCATTGTTTTCCATGGCTAATATTCCATTGTGTACATGGACCACTTCTTCTTTATCTATTCACCTGTTGTTGGACATTTTGATTCCTTCACTGTCTTGGCTATTGTGAATACGGCTGCACTGAAGCTTTTGCGGCCTGTGTCTTCTGGATTCTTGTCTTCTCCGGTGAGAGGTCCAATGGTGCGCCTGCTGGATTGAATGGTACCTCCATTTTTACTTTTAAACACAGCTCCTTTCTGTTCTCATTATTGGCCGTTACCCCTTTACGTCTCACCAGCAGGTAGAGGGTACACAGTTCTCTAAAACCCCGTCAGCATTTATTGTTTGTAGACTTTTTGCTGATGGTCAGTCGACTGGTGTAAGTTGAAACTTTTTGTAGATTAGATTTCATGGGTCTAACACTCCCTGAGGTTGAGCTTTTATCCATTTTCCTTTTTTTTAAAAGAGCGTGAGTAAAACGTTAATATTCATACTCTCTTCTGGAAACATTTGCCTGTTTTGAAATTTTTGTCCATTCCCTACTTCAGCACAATTTTTTAGGGCAGGTGTCCTTTACAGCCCTGAGTCCTTGTGAATGTTAAGTGACCATTAGCTGTGAGTTTAAAGCTGCTCTTGCAGGAAACGGCCACAAGGTGGCATCATTTCTCCTTTACCAAATTTGGTAACTGGGGAAACAGAGCCTTAATGGAAGTGGTGTTCTAGGTTGTAAATTAGAATGGAATGTGCCAGGAAAAAGCCCTTTATGTTTATGTCTCATTACTTGTTGTTCATATTTATAATGTACTTTTTATTTTTTATCCAAGCAAATTTGATTACAATGGTTTGTTTGTTCTAGGTGTGCAAATGTGGTTCTTTCACACATATACGTGTATCTATTCTTCCTCGCATCCTTTTCCCATATAGGTTATGACACAATGTTGAGTAGTCTTCTCCTGGTCTTCCGTACGTCTTTGGTGATTATATATTTCACATGGTTTGTATATCTCTGTTAACCCCAATATGGTAAATTATCCAATCCTCATCCCTTTCTATCAGATGAACCATAAGTTTTTTAATGAATCTGTGATTGCCTTTCTCTGTGGAAATATCTTCATTAGTATCAATTTTTATGTAACTCCTAAAAGTGATATGATAGGATATGTGTCTTTTACTTTCTCACTTACTACAGGTGGTGTGATTACGTCTAGACTCATCTATGGTGCTGCAAATGGCATTGTTTCATTTTTTTCACTAGCGAATATTCCATCTATACATGGAGGAGTTCTTCTTTGTCCACCCATCTGTTGGTGGACTTTTTGGTTACCTCCATATCTTGGCTATTGTAATACTGTGCAATGCAGATTGGCCTGCCTGTGTCTTTCCAATTCTCTCTTCTTAGATTATAGGTCGAGGAGTGGGCCTGCTGGATCATATGGGAGCTCAATGTTTACCTTTTTAAGGCACCTCCAATCTGTTCTCATTTGTGGCCCTTTCCAAGTTACGTCCCCCTTGAAGTTGAGGGTATGCATTTCTCCACAACAGCTTCAGCATTTATTGTTTGTAGTTTTCTTGCTGATGGTTTTTCTGACAAGTGTGAGCTGATACCTCTTTTTGGTTGAATTCGCATGTGCCTCATAATCCGTTGAAACTGAGCTTTAAGGCATATCCTTTTTATTTTTCAAGCTGTGATTACCCCTTAGTTCTTCAAAGTGTTCTCTTAAAGTATGTGTCACATTTAGAAATGTTTTGGCCATTACCTCCCTCAGGACATATTGAGGGCATGTTTCATTTACAGTCCTGCATTACTTCTTCCTATGAAATGACCATTAGCACAGGCCTTAAAGCTGTTTTTGCAGGTAACTGCCAGAGGGTGGCAGCCTTTCTATGTTCCCCACCCTGGTAACTAGGGAAATGCCCTTGCGGCCTGTGGTGTTTCTCGGTATAAATTAGAGTGGAGTGTGCCCGGACAAACCCACACAAGCTGATGTCTCTTTACTTTTGTTGGATTTTTAAATTTAATTTTTATTTTTTATTGGAATAATTTTCCACTGTGTACGTGGACCACTTCTACTTTGTGCATTCCTCGGTTGATGGACATTTTCATTGCTTCCAAGTGTTGGCTATGGAAAATATTGTTAGAGTGCAGGATTGCCAGCCTGTGACTTTTTTTTTTAATATTTATTTATTTATTTATTTATTTATTTATTTATTTTTGGCTGTGTTGGATCTTCGTTTGTGCGCGAGGGCTTTCTGTAGTTGCGGCGAGCGGGGGCCACTCTTCATCACGGTGCGTGGGTCTCTCACTATCGCGGCCTCTCTTGTTGCGGAGCACAGGCTCCATGCGCGCAGGCTCCGTGGTTGTGGCTCACGGGCCCAGTTGCTCCGCGGCATGTGGGATCTTCCCAGACCGGGGCTCGAACCCGTGTGCCCTGCATTGGCAGGCAGACTCTCAACCACTGCACCACCAGGGAAGCCCCAAGCCTGTGACTTTTTGATTCTCATTTTCTCAGGTGATAGGCCCAGCAGTGGGTGTGATTGATTGACTGGTAGCACCGTGTTACCCTTATCAAAGCACCTTCTTTGTGTTTTCATTAGTGGCTCTTACCACGTCCCCCTTAGAATCGAGGGTACGCATTTCTCCACAATCGCTTCAGCATTTATTGTTTGCAGCATTTATGCTAATGGCCCTTCTGGCTGGTGTGAGCTGATAGGTTTTTGTACTTTGGGTTTGCATGTCTTTGAAAATTCATAAAACTCATCATTTTTCTCTGCCGTTTTCTTTTCTGCTCAAAAAAGGAAACAGTTGGGAGTACAATATAACTCTTGAAATTGTCTTCTTGGAAGCTTGCCCTCTGTTAAATTTTTTGGTCGATTTTCCAGCCCAGAATTTTTTTAGAGAGCAGGTCTCATTTCCCGAACTGCAAGTGTGGTGCCTATTTAGTGACCTTTAGCAATGGGTTAAAAGCTGCTGTTGTGGGAAGTGGCCTCAAGCAGGCAGCATTCCTCCATTCCCAAATCTGGGTACTAGGGCAGCAGAGCCTTTCTGGAAGTCGTGTTCCTAGGTTGTAAATTATATTGGAATGTGCATGGAGAAACCCCCATAAGTTTATGTCTCATTATTTCTTCTTGCTTTTAAAAATTTTTTTAATTGGGGTAAAGCTTAGAATATTGTTTGTCTGAGGTGTACACAATCTGGTTCATTTGTACATTATATATGTCTATTCAAGTACAGATCCCCTTCCCATGTAAAATGTTACAGAGGGTTCCGCACACCTCCCTTCTATATGGTAGGTCTTTTTGAAATATGTATATAATATGTGTTTGTATACATATAGTAACACTAACCTTAATTTATCCACTCCCACCACCTTTCCTTTTAGATGAGCATAGTTTGTTTTCTAAATCTGTGAGTGTCTTTCTCTGTGGAAATATGTTCATTTGTGTCAGTTATTAGATAACGCCTATAAGTGATATCATAGAATATAGGTCTTTTGCTTTCGGACTTACCTCATGTTTCGTGATTATCTCCAGACTCATTTGTGGTGCCTCAAAGAACAATGGTTCATTGTTTTCCATGGCTAATATTCCAATGTGTACATGGACCACTTCTTCTTTATCTATTCACCTGTTGTTGGACATTTTGATTCCTTCACTGTCTTGGCTATTGTGAATACGGCTGCACTGAAGCTTTTGCGGCCTGTGTCTTCTGGATTCTTGTCTTCTCCGGTGAGAGGTCCAATGGTGCGCCTGCTGGATTGAATGGTACCTCCATTTTTACTTTTAAACACAGCTCCTTTCTGTTCTCATTATTGGCCGTTACCCCTTTACGTCTCACCAGCAGGTAGAGGGTACACAGTTCTCTAAAACCCCGTCAGCATTTATTGTTTGTAGACTTTTTGCTGATGGTCAGTCGACTGGTGTAAGTTGAAACTTTTTGTAGATTAGATTTCATGGGTCTAACACTCCCTGAGGTTGAGCTTTTATCCATTTTCCTTTTTTTTAAAAGAGCGTGAGTAAAACGTTAATATTCATACTCTCTTCTGGAAACATTTGCCTGTTTTGAAATTTTTGTCCATTCCCTACTTCAGCACAATTTTTTAGGGCAGGTGTCCTTTACAGCCCTGAGTCCTTGTGAATGTTAAGTGACCATTAGCTGTGAGTTTAAAGCTGCTCTTGCAGGAAACGGCCACAAGGTGGCATCATTTCTCCTTTACCAAATTTGGTAACTGGGGAAACAGAGCCTTAATGGAAGTGGTGTTCTAGGTTGTAAATTAGAATGGAATGTGCCAGGAAAAAGCCCTTTATGTTTATGTCTCATTACTTGTTGTTCATATTTATAATTTACTTTTTATTTTTTATCCAAGCAAATTTGATTACAATGGTTTGTTTGTTCTAGGTGTGCAAATGTGGTTCTTTCACACATATACGTGTATCTATTCTTCCTCGCATCCTTTTCCCATATAGGTTATGACACAATGTTGAGTAGTCTTCTCCTGGTCTTCCGTACGTCTTTGGTGATTATATATTTCACATGGTTTGTATATCTCTGTTAACCCCAATATGGTAAATTATCCAATCCTCATCCCTTTCTATTTGATGAACCATAAGTTTTTTAATGAATCTGTGATTGCCTTTCTCTGTGGAAATATCTTCATTAGTATCAATTTTTATGTAACTCCTAAAAGTGATATGATAGGATATGTGTCTTTTACTTTCTCACTTACTACAGGTGGTGTGATTACGTCTAGACTCATCTATGGTGCTGCAAATGGCATTGTTTCATTTTTTTCACTAGCGAATATTGCATCTATACATGGAGGAGTTCTTTGTCCACCCATCTGTTGGTGGACTTTTTGGTTACCTCCATATCTTGGCTATTGTAATACTGTGCAATGCAGATTGGCCTGCCTGTGTCTTTCCAATTCTCTCTTCTTAGATTATAGGTCGAGGAGTGGGCCTGCTGGATCATATGGTAGCTCAATGTTTACCTTTTTAAGGCACCTCCATTCTGTTCTCATTTGTGGCCCTTTCCAAGTCACGTCCCCCTTGAAGTTGAGGGTATGCATTTCTCCACAACAGCTTCAGCATTTATTGTTTGTAGTTTTCTTGCTGATGGTTTTTCTGACAAGTGTGAGCTGATACCTCTTTTTGGTTGAATTCGCATGTGCTTCATAATCCGTTGAAACTGAGCTTTAAGGCATATCCTTTTTATTTTTCAAGCTGTGATTACCCCTTAGTTCTTCAAAGTGTTCTCTTAAAGTATGTGTCACATTTTGAAATGTTTTGGCCATTACCTCCCTCAAGACATATTGAGGGCATGTTTCATTTACAGTCCTGCATTACTTCTTCCTATGAAATGACCATTAGCACAGGCCTTAAAGCTGTTTTTGCAGGTAACTGCCAGAGGGTGGCAGCCTTTCTATGTTCCCCACCCTGGTAACTAGGGAAATGCCCTTGCGGCCTGTGGTGTTTCTCGGTTATAAATTAGAGTGGAGTGTGCCCGGACAAACCCACACAAGCTGATGTCTCTTTACTTTTGTTGGATTTTTAAATTTAATTTTCATTTTTTATTGGAATAATTTTCCACTGTTTACGTGGACCACTTCTACTTTGTGCATTCCTCGGTTGATGGACATTTTCATTGCTTCCAAGTGTTGGCTATGGAAAATATTGTTGGAGTGCAGGATTGCCAGCCTGTGACTTTTTTTTTTTAATATTTATTTATTTATTTATTTATTTATTTATTTACTTATTTATTTATTTATTTTTGGCTGTGTTGGATCTTCGTTTGTGCGCGAGGGCTTTCTGTAGTTGCGGCGAGCGGGGGCCACTCTTCATCGCGGTGCGTGGGTCTCTCACTATCGCGGCCTCTCTTGTTGCAGAGCACAGGCTCCATGCGCGCAGGCTCAGTGGTTGTGGCTCACGCGCCCAGTTGCTCCGCGGCATGTGGGATCTTCCCAGACCGGGGCTCGAACCCGTGTGCCCTGCATTGGCAGGCAGACTCTCAACCACTGCACCACCAGGGAAGCCCCAAGCCTGTGACTTTTTGATTCTCATTTTCTCAGGTGATAGGCCCAGCAGTGGGTGTGATTGATTGACTGGTAGCACCGTGTTACCCTTATCAAAGCACCTTCTTTGTGTTTTCATTAGTGGCTCTTACCACGTCCCCCTTAGAATCGAGGGTACGCATTTCTCCACAATCGCTTCAGCATTTATTGTTTGCAGCATTTATGCTAATGGCCCTTCTGGCTGGTGTGAGCTGATAGGTTTTTGTACTTTGGGTTTGCATGTCTTTGAAAATTCATAAAACTCATCATTTTTCTCTGCCGTTTTCTTTTCTGCTCAAAAAAGGAAACAGTTGGGAGTACAATATAACTCTTGAAATTGTCTTCTTGGAAGCTTGCCCTCTGTTAAATTTTTTGGTCGATTTTCCAGCCCAGAATTTTTTTAGAGAGCAGGTCTCATTTCCCGAACTGCAAGTGTGGTGCCTATTTAGTGACCTTTAGCAATGGGTTAAAAGCTGCTGTTGTGGGAAGTGGCCTCAAGCAGGCAGCATTCCTCCATTCCCAAATCTGGGTACTAGGGCAGCAGAGCCTTTCTGGAAGTCGTGTTCCTAGGTTGTAAATTATATTGGAATGTGCATGGAGAAACCCCCATAAGTTTATGTCTCATTATTTCTTCTTGCTTTTAAAAATTTTTTTAATTGGGGTAAAGCTTAGAATATTGTTTGTCTGAGGTGTACACAATCTGGTTCATTTGTACATTATATATGTCTATTCAAGTACAGATCCCCTTCCCATGTAAAATGTTACAGAGGGTTCCGCACACCTCCCTTCTATATGGTAGGTCTTTTTGAAATATGTATATAATATGTGTTTGTATACATATAGTAACACTAACCTTAATTTATCCACTCCCACCACCTTTCCTTTTAGATGAGCATAGTTTGTTTTCTAAATCTGTGAGTGTCTTTCTCTGTGGAAATATGTTCATTTGTGTCAGTTATTAGATAACGCCTATAAGTGATATCATAGAATATAGGTCTTTTGCTTTCGGACTTACCTCATGTTTCGTGATTATCTCCAGACTCATTTGTGGTGCCTCAAAGAACAATGGTTCATTGTTTTCCATGGCTAATATTCCATTGTGTACATGGACCACTTCTTCTTTATCTATTCACCTGTTGTTGGACATTTTGATTCCTTCACTGTCTTGGCTATTGTGAATACGGCTGCACTGAAGCTTTTGCGGCCTGTGTCTTCTGGATTCTTGTCTTCTCCGGTGAGAGGTCCAATGGTGCGCCTGCTGGATTGAATGGTACCTCCATTTTTACTTTTAAACACAGCTCCTTTCTGTTCTCATTATTGGCCGTTACCCCTTTACGTCTCACCAGCAGGTAGAGGGTACACAGTTCTCTAAAACCCCGTCAGCATTTATTGTTTGTAGACTTTTTGCTGATGGTCAGTCGACTGGTGTAAGTTGAAACTTTTTGTAGATTAGATTTCATGGGTCTAACACTCCCTGAGGTTGAGCTTTTATCCATTTTCCTTTTTTTTAAAAGAGCGTGAGTAAAACGTTAATATTCATACTCTCTTCTGGAAACTTTTGCCTGTTTTGAAATTTTTGTCCATTCCCTACTTCAGCACAATTTTTTAGGGCAGGTGTCCTTTACAGCCCTGAGTCCTTGTGAATGTTAAGTGACCATTAGCTGTGAGTTTAAAGCTGCTCTTGCAGGAAACGGCCACAAGGTGGCATCATTTCTCCTTTACCAAATTTGGTAACTGGGGAAACAGAGCCTTAATGGAAGTGGTGTTCTAGGTTGTAAATTAGAATGGAATGTGCCAGGAAAAAGCCCTTTATGTTTATGTCTCATTACTTGTTGTTCATATTTATAATTTACTTTTTATTTTTTATCCAAGCAAATTTGATTACAATGGTTTGTTTGTTCTAGGTGTGCAAATGTGGTTCTTTCACACATATACGTGTATCTATTCTTCCTCGCATCCTTTTCCCATATAGGTTATGACACAATGTTGAGTAGTCTTCTCCTGGTCTTCCGTACGTCTTTGGTGATTATATATTTCACATGGTTTGTATATCTCTGTTAACCCCAATATGGTAAATTATCCAATCCTCATCCCTTTCTATTTGATGAACCATAAGTTTTTTAATGAATCTGTGATTGCCTTTCTCTGTGGAAATATCTTCATTAGTATCAATTTTTATGTAACTCCTAAAAGTGATATGATAGGATATGTGTCTTTTACTTTCTCACTTACTACAGGTGGTGTGATTACGTCTAGACTCATCTATGGTGCTGCAAATGGCATTGTTTCATTTTTTTCACTAGCGAATATTGCATCTATACATGGAGGAGTTCTTCTTTGTCCACCCATCTGTTGGTGGACTTTTTGGTTACCTCCATATCTTGGCTATTGTAATACTGTGCAATGCAGATTGGCCTGCCTGTGTCTTTCCAATTCTCTCTTCTTAGATTATAGGTCGAGGAGTGGGCCTGCTGGATCATATGGTAGCTCAATGTTTACCTTTTTAAGGCACCTCCATTCTGTTCTCATTTGTTGCCCTTTCCAAGTTACTTCCCCCTTGAAGTTGAGGGTATGCATTTCTCCACAACAGCTTCAGCATTTATTGTTTGTAGTTTTCTTGCTGATGGTTTTTCTGACAAGTGTGAGCTGATACCTCTTTTTGGTTGAATTCGCATGTGCCTCATAATCCGTTGAAACTGAGCTTTAAGGCATATCCTTTTTATTTTTCAAGCTGTGATTACCCCTTAGTTCTTCAAAGTGTTCTCTTAAAGTATGTGTCACATTTTGAAATGTTTTGGCCATTACCTCCCTCAAGACATATTGAGGGCATGTTTCATTTACAGTCCTGCATTACTTCTTCCTATGAAATGACCATTAGCACAGGCCTTAAAGCTGTTTTTGCAGGTAACTGCCAGAGGGTGGCAGCCTTTCTATGTTCCCCACCCTGGTAACTAGGGAAATGCCCTTGCGGCCTGTGGTGTTTCTCGGTATAAATTAGAGTGGAGTGTGCCCGGACAAACCCACACAAGCTGATGTCTCTTTACTTTTGTTGGATTTTTAAATTTAATTTTTATTTTTTATTGGAATAATTTTCCACTGTGTACGTGGACCACTTCTACTTTGTGCATTCCTCGGTTGATGGACATTTTCATTGCTTCCAAGTGTTGGCTATGGAAAATATTGTTGGAGTGCAGGATTGCCAGCCTGTGACTTTTTTTTTTTTAATATTTATTTATTTATTTATTTATTTATTTATTTATTTATTTATTTATTTATTTATTTTTGGCTGTGTTGGATCTTCGTTTGTGCGCGAGGGCTTTCTGTAGTTGCGGCGAGCGGGGGCCACTCTTCATCGCGGTGCGTGGGTCTCTCACTATCGCGGCCTCTCTTGTTGCGGAGCACAGGCTCCATGCGCGCAGGCTCAGTGGTTGTGGCTCACGCGCCCAGTTGCTCCGCGGCATGTGGGATCTTCCCAGACCGGGGCTCGAACCCGTGTGCCCTGCATTGGCAGGCAGACTCTCAACCACTGCACCACCAGGGAAGCCCCAAGCCTGTGACTTTTTGATTCTCATTTTCTCAGGGGATAGGCCCAGCAGTGGGTGTGATTGATTGACTGGTAGCACCGTGTTACCCTTATCAAAGCACCTTCTTTGTGTTTTCATTAGTGGCTCTTACCACGTCCCCCTTAGAATCGAGGGTACGCATTTCTCCACAATCGCTTCAGCATTTATTGTTTGCAGCATTTATGCTAATGGCCCTTCTGGCTGGTGTGAGCTGATAGGTTTTTGTACTTTGGGTTTGCATGTCTTTGAAAATTCATAAAACTCATCATTTTTCTCTGCCGTTTTCTTTTCTGCTCAAAAAAGGAAACAGTTGGGAGTACAATATAACTCTTGAAATTGTCTTCTTGGAAGCTTGCCCTCTGTTAAATTTTTTGGTCGATTTTCCAGCCCAGAATTTTTTTAGAGAGCAGGTCTCATTTCCCGAACTGCAAGTGTGGTGCCTATTTAGTGACCTTTAGCAATGGGTTAAAAGCTGCTGTTGTGGGAAGTGGCCTCAAGCAGGCAGCATTCCTCCATTGCCAAATCTGGGTACTAGGGCAGCAGAGCCTTTCTGGAAGTCGTGTTCCTAGGTTGTAAATTATATTGGAATGTGCGTGGAGAAACCCCCATAAGTTTATGTCTCATTATTTCTTCTTGCTTTTAAAAATTTTTTTAATTGGGGTAAAGCTTAGAATATTGTTTGTCTGAGGTGTACACAATCTGGTTCATTTGTACATTATATATGTCTATTCAAGTACAGATCCCCTTCCCATGTAAAATGTTACAGAGGGTTCCGCACACCTCCCTTCTATATGGTAGGTCTTTTTGAGATATGTATATAATATGTGTTTGTATACATATAGTAACACTAACCTTAATTTATCCACTCCCCCCACCTTTCCTTTTAGATGAGCATAGTTTGTTTTCTAAATCTGTGAGTGTCTTTCTCTGTGGAAATATGTTCATTTGTGTCAGTTATTAGATAACGCCTATAAGTGATATCATAGAATATAGGTCTTTTGCTTTCGGACTTACCTCATGTTTCGTGATTATCTCCAGACTCATTTGTGGTGCCTCAAAGAACAATGGTTCATTGTTTTCCATGGCTAATATTCCAATGTGTACATGGACCACTTCTTCTTTATCTATTCACCTGTTGTTGGACATTTTGATTCCTTCACTGTCTTGGCTATTGTGAAGAAGGCTGCACTGAAGCGTTGGCGGCCTGTGTCTTCTCGATTCTTGTCTTCTCCGGTGAGAGGTCCAATGGTGCGCCTGCTGGATTGAATGGTACCTCCATTTTTACTTTTAAACACAGCTCCTTTCTGTTCTCATTATTGGCCGTTACCCCTTTACGTCTCACCAGCAGGTAGAGGGTACACAGTTCTCTAAAACCCCGTCAGCATTTATTGTTTGTAGACTTTTTGCTGATGGTCAGTCGACTGGTGTAAGTTGAAACTTTTTGTAGATTAGATTTCATGGGTCTAACACTCCCTGAGGTTGAGCTTTTATCCATTTTCCTTTTTTTTAAAAGAGCGTGAGTAAAACGTTAATATTCATACTCTCTTCTGGAAACATTTGCCTGTTTTGAAATTTTTGTCCATTCCCTACTTCAGCACAATTTTTTAGGGCAGGTGTCCTTTACAGCCCTGAGTCCTTGTGAATGTTAAGTGACCATTAGCTGTGACTTTAAAGCTGCTCTTGCAGGAAACGGCCACAAGGTGGCATCATTTCTCCTTTACCAAATTTGGTAACTGGGGAAACAGAGCCTTAATGGAAGTGGTGTTCTAGGTTGTAAATTAGAATGGAATGTGCCAGGAAAAAGCCCTTTATGTTTATGTCTCATTACTTGTTGTTCATATTTATAATTTACTTTTTATTTTTTATCCAAGCAAATTTGATTACAATGGTTTGTTTGTTCTAGGTGTGCAAATGTGGTTCTTTCACACATATACGTGTATCTATTCTTCCTCGCATCCTTTTCCCATATAGGTTATGACACAATGTTGAGTAGTCTTCTCCTGGTCTTCCGTACGTCTTTGGTGATTATATATTTCACATGGTTTGTATATCTCTGTTAACCCCAATATGGTAAATTATCCAATCCTCATCCCTTTCTATCAGATGAACCATAAGTTTTTTAATGAATCTGTGATTGCCTTTCTCTGTGGAAATATCTTCATTAGTATCAATTTTTATGTAACTCCTAAAAGTGATATGATAGGATATGTGTCTTTTACTTTCTCACTTACTACAGGTGGTGTGATTACGTCTAGACTCATCTATGGTGCTGCAAATGGCATTGTTTCATTTTTTTCACTAGCGAATATTCCATCTATACATGGAGGAGTTCTTCTTTGTCCACCCATCTGTTGGTGGACTTTTTGGTTACCTCCATATCTTGGCTATTGTAATACTGTGCAATGCAGATTGGCCTGCCTGTGTCTTTCCAATTCTCTCTTCTTAGATTAGAGGTCGAGGAGTGGGCCTGCTGGATCATATGGTAGCTCAATGTTTACCTTTTTAAGGCACCTCCAATCTGTTCTCATTTGTGGCCCTTTCCAAGTTACGTCCCCCTTGAAGTTGAGGGTATGCATTTCTCCACAACAGCTTCAGCATTTATTGTTTGTAGTTTTCTTGCTGATGGTTTTTCTGACAAGTGTGAGCTGATACCTCTTTTTGGTTGAATTCGCATGTGCCTCATAATCCGTTGAAACTGAGCTTTAAGGCATATCCTTTTTATTTTTCAAGCTGTGATTACCCCTTAGTTCTTCAAAGTGTTCTCTTAAAGTATGTGTCACATTTTGAAATGTTTTGGCCATTACCTCCCTCAAGACATATTGAGGGCATGTTTCATTTACAGTCCTGCATTACTTCTTCCTATGAAATGACCATTAGCACAGGCCTTAAAGCTGTTTTTGCAGGTAACTGCCAGAGGGTGGCAGCCTTTCTATGTTCCCCACCCTGGTAACTAGTGAAATGCCCTTGCGGCCTGTGGTGTTTCTCGGTTATAAATTAGAGTGGAGTGTGCCCGGACAAATCCACACAAGCTGATGTCTCTTTACTATTGTTGGATTTTTAAATTTAATTTTTATTTTTTATTGGAATAATTTTCCACTGTGTACGTGGACCACTTCTACTTTGTGCATTCCTCGGTTGATGGACATTTTCATTGCTTCCAAGTGTTGGCTATGGAAAATATTGTTGGAGTGCAGGATTGCCAGCCTGTGACTTTTTTTTTTAATATTTATTTATTTATTTATTTATTTATTTATTTATTTATTTATTTATTTATTTTTGGCTGTGTTGGATCTTCGTTTGTGCGCGAGGGCTTTCTGTAGTTGCGGCGAGCGGGGGCCACTCTTCATCGCGGTGCGTGGGTCTCTCACTATCGCGGCCTCTCTTGTTGCGGAGCACAGGCTCCATGCGCGCAGGCTCATTGGTTGTGGCTCACGCGCCCAGTTGCTCCGCGGCATGTGGGATCTTCCCAGACCGGGGCTCGAACCCGTGTGCCCTGCATTGGCAGGCAGACTCTCAACCACTGCACCACCAGGGAAGCCCCAAGCCTGTGAATTTTTGATTCTCATTTTCTCAGGGGATAGGCCCAGCAGTGGGTGTGATTGATTGACTGGTAGCACCGTGTTACCCTTATCAAAGCACCTTCTTTGTGTTTTCATTAGTGGCTCTTACCACGTCCCCCTTAGAATCGAGGGTACGCATTTCTCCACAATCGCTTCAGCATTTATTGTTTGCAGCATTTATGCTAATGGCCCTTCTGGCTGGTGTGAGCTGATAGGTTTTTGTACTTTGGGTTTGCATGTCTTTGAAAATTCATAAAACTCATCATTTTTCTCTGCCGTTTTCTTTTCTGCTCAAAAAAGGAAACAGTTGGGAGTACAATATAACTCTTGAAATTGTCTTCTTGGAAGCTTGCCCTCTGTTAAATTTTTTGGTCGATTTTCCAGCCCAGAATTTTTTTAGAGAGCAGGTCTCATTTCCCGAACTGCAAGTGTGGTGCCTATTTAGTGACCTTTAGCAATGGGTTAAAAGCTGCTGTTGTGGGAAGTGGCCTCAAGCAGGCAGCATTCCTCCATTCCCAAATCTGGGTACTAGGGCAGCAGAGCCTTTCTGGAAGTCGTGTTCCTAGGTTGTAAATTATATTGGAATGTGCATGGAGAAACCCCCATAAGTTTATGTCTCATTATTTCTTCTTGCTTTTAAAAATTTTTTTAATTGGGGTAAAGCTTAGAATATTGTTTGTCTGAGGTGTACACAATCTGGTTCATTTGTACATTATATATGTCTATTCAAGTACAGATCCCCTTCCCATGTAAAATGTTACAGAGGGTTCCGCACACCTCCCTTCTATATGGTAGGTCTTTTTGAAATATGTATATAATATGTGTTTGTATACATATAGTAACACTAACCTTAATTTATCCACTCCCACCACCTTTCCTTTTAGATGAGCATAGTTTGTTTTCTAAATCTGTGAGTGTCTTTCTCTGTGGAAATATGTTCATTTGTGTCAGTTATTAGATAACGCCTATAAGTGATATCATAGAATATAGGTCTTTTGCTTTCGGACTTACCTCATGTTTCGTGATTATCTCCAGACTCATTTGTGGTGCCTCAAAGAACAATGGTTCATTGTTTTCCATGGCTAATATTCCATTGTGTACATGGACCACTTCTTCTTTATCTATTCACCTGTTGTTGGACATTTTGATTCCTTCACTGTCTTGGCTATTGTGAATACGGCTGCACTGAAGCTTTTGCGGCCTGTGTCTTCTGGATTCTTGTCTTCTCCGGTGAGAGGTCCAATGGTGCGCCTGCTGGATTGAATGGTACCTCCATTTTTACTTTTAAACACAGCTCCTTTCTGTTCTCATTATTGGCCGTTACCCCTTTACGTCTCACCAGCAGGTAGAGGGTACACAGTTCTCTAAAACCCCGTCAGCATTTATTGTTTGTAGACTTTTTGCTGATGGTCAGTCGACTGGTGTAAGTTGAAACTTTTTGTAGATTAGATTTCATGGGTCTAACACTCCCTGAGGTTGAGCTTTTATCCATTTTCCTTTTTTTTAAAAGAGCGTGAGTAAAACGTTAATATTCATACTCTCTTCTGGAAACATTTGCCTGTTTTGAAATTTTTGTCCATTCCCTACTTCAGCACAATTTTTTAGGGCAGGTGTCCTTTACAGCCCTGAGTCCTTGTGAATGTTAAGTGACCATTAGCTGTGAGTTTAAAGCTGCTCTTGCAGGAAACGGCCACAAGGTGGCATCATTTCTCCTTTACCAAATTTGGTAACTGGGGAAACAGAGCCTTAATGGAAGTGGTGTTCTAGGTTGTAAATTAGAATGGAATGTGCCAGGAAAAAGCCCTTTATGTTTATGTCTCATTACTTGTTGTTCATATTTATAATTTACTTTTTATTTTTTATCCAAGCAAATTTGATTACAATGGTTTGTTTGTTCTAGGTGTGCAAATGTGGTTCTTTCACACATATACGTGTATCTATTCTTCCTCGCATCCTTTTCCCATATAGGTTATGACACAATGTTGAGTAGTCTTCTCCTGGTCTTCCGTACGTCTTTGGTGATTATATATTTCACATGGTTTGTATATCTCTGTTAACCCCAATATGGTAAATTATCCAATCCTCATCCCTTTCTATTTGATGAACCATAAGTTTTTTAATGAATCTGTGATTGCCTTTCTCTGTGGAAATATCTTCATTAGTATCAATTTTTATGTAACTCCTAAAAGTGATATGATAGGATATGTGTCTTTTACTTTCTCACTTACTACAGGTGGTGTGATTACGTCTAGACTCATCTATGGTGCTGCAAATGGCATTGTTTCATTTTTTTCACTAGCGAATATTCCATCTATACATGGAGGAGTTCTTCTTTGTCCACCCATCTGTTGGTGGACTTTTTGGTTACCTCCATATCTTGGCTATTGTAATACTGTGCAATGCAGATTGGCCTGCCTGTGTCTTTCCAATTCTCTCTTCTTAGATTATAGGTCGAGGAGTGGGCCTGCTGGATCATATGGTAGCTCAATGTTTACCTTTTTAAGGCACCTCCATTCTGTTCTCATTTGTGGCCCTTTCCAAGTCACGTCCCCCTTGAAGTTGAGGGTATGCATTTCTCCACAACAGCTTCAGCATTTATTGTTTGTAGTTTTCTTGCTGATGGTTTTTCTGACAAGTGTGAGCTGATACCTCTTTTTGGTTGAATTCGCATGTGCTTCATAATCCGTTGAAACTGAGCTTTAAGGCATATCCTTTTTATTTTTCAAGCTGTGATTACCCCTTAGTTCTTCAAAGTGTTCTCTTAAAGTATGTGTCACATTTTGAAATGTTTTGGCCATTACCTCCCTCAAGACATATTGAGGGCATGTTTCATTTACAGTCCTGCATTACTTCTTCCTATGAAATGACCATTAGCACAGGCCTTAAAGCTGTTTTTGCAGGTAACTGCCAGAGGGTGGCAGCCTTTCTATGTTCCCCACCCTGGTAACTAGGGAAATGCCCTTGCGGCCTGTGGTGTTTCTCGGTATAAATTAGAGTGGAGTGTGCCCGGACAAACCCACACAAGCTGATGTCTCTTTACTTTTGTTGGATTTTTAAATTTAATTTTTATTTTTTATTGGAATAATTTTCCACTGTGTACGTGGACCACTTCTACTTTGTGCATTCCTCGGTTGATGGACATTTTCATTGCTTCCAAGTGTTGGCTATGGAAAATATTGTTGGAGTGCAGGATTGCCAGCCTGTGACTTTTTTTTTTTTAATATTTATTTATTTATTTATTTATTTATTTATTTATTTATTTATTTATTTATTTATTTATTTTTGGCTGTGTTGGATCTTCGTTTGTGCGCTAGGGCTTTCTGTAGTTGCGGCGAGCGGGGGCCACTCTTCATCGCGGTGCGTGGGTCTCTCACTATCGCGGCCTCTCTTGTTGCGGAGCACAGGCTCCATGCGCGCAGGCTCAGTGGTTGTGGCTCACGCGCCCAGTTGCTCCGCGGCATGTGGGATCTTCCCAGACCGGGGCTCGAACCCGTGTGCCCTGCATTGGCAGGCAGACTCTCAACCACTGCACCACCAGGGAAGCCCCAAGCCTGTGACTTTTTGATTCTCATTTTCTCAGGTGATAGGCCCAGCAGTGGGTGTGATTGATTGACTGGTAGCACCGTGTTACCCTTATCAAAGCACCTTCTTTGTGTTTTCATTAGTGGCTCTTACCACGTCCCCCTTAGAATCGAGGGTACGCATTTCTCCACAATCGCTTCAGCATTTATTGTTTGCAGCATTTATGCTAATGGCCCTTCTGGCTGGTGTGAGCTGATAGGTTTTTGTACTTTGGGTTTGCATGTCTTTGAAAATTCATAAAACTCATCATTTTTCTCTGCCGTTTTCTTTTCTGCTCAAAAAAGGAAACAGTTGGGAGTACAATATAACTCTTGAAATTGTCTTCTTGGAAGCTTGCCCTCTGTTAAATTTTTTGGTCGATTTTCCAGCCCAGAATTTTTTTAGAGAGCAGGTCTCATTTCCCGAACTGCAAGTGTGGTGCCTATTTAGTGACCTTTAGCAATGGGTTAAAAGCTGCTGTTGTGGGAAGTGGCCTCAAGCAGGCAGCATTCCTCCATTGCCAAATCTGGGTACTAGGGCAGCAGAGCCTTTCTGGAAGTCGTGTTCCTAGGTTGTAAATTATATTGGAATGTGCGTGGAGAAACCCCCATAAGTTTATGTCTCATTATTTCTTCTTGCTTTTAAAAATTTTTTTAATTGGGGTAAAGCTTAGAATATTGTTTGTCTGAGGTGTACACAATCTGGTTCATTTGTACATTATATATGTCTATTCAAGTACAGATCCCCTTCCCATGTAAAATGTTACAGAGGGTTCCGCACACCTCCCTTCTATATGGTAGGTCTTTTTGAGATATGTATATAATATGTGTTTGTATACATATAGTAACACTAACCTTAATTTATCCACTCCCCCCACCTTTCCTTTTAGATGAGCATAGTTTGTTTTCTAAATCTGTGAGTGTCTTTCTCTGTGGAAATATGTTCATTTGTGTCAGTTATTAGATAACGCCTATAAGTGATATCATAGAATATAGGTCTTTTGCTTTCGGACTTACCTCATGTTTCGTGATTATCTCCAGACTCATTTGTGGTGCCTCAAAGAACAATGGTTCATTGTTTTCCATGGCTAATATTCCAATGTGTACATGGACCACTTCTTCTTTATCTATTCACCTGTTGTTGGACATTTTGATTCCTTCACTGTCTTGGCTATTGTGAAGAAGGCTGCACTGAAGCGTTGGCGGCCTGTGTCTTCTCGATTCTTGTCTTCTCCGGTGAGAGGTCCAATGGTGCGCCTGCTGGATTGAATGGTACCTCCATTTTTACTTTTAAACACAGCTCCTTTCTGTTCTCATTATTGGCCGTTACCCCTTTACGTCTCACCAGCAGGTAGAGGGTACACAGTTCTCTAAAACCCCGTCAGCATTTATTGTTTGTAGACTTTTTGCTGATGGTCAGTCGACTGGTGTAAGTTGAAACTTTTTGTAGATTAGATTTCATGGGTCTAACACTCCCTGAGGTTGAGCTTTTATCCATTTTCCTTTTTTTTAAAAGAGCGTGAGTAAAACGTTAATATTCATACTCTCTTCTGGAAACATTTGCCTGTTTTGAAATTTTTGTCCATTCCCTACTTCAGCACAATTTTTTAGGGCAGGTGTCCTTTACAGCCCTGAGTCCTTGTGAATGTTAAGTGACCATTAGCTGTGAGTTTAAAGCTGCTCTTGCAGGAAACGGCCACAAGGTGGCATCATTTCTCCTTTACCAAATTTGGTAACTGGGGAAACAGAGCCTTAATGGAAGTGGTGTTCTAGGTTGTAAATTAGAATGGAATGTGCCAGGAAAAAGCCCTTTATGTTTATGTCTCATTACTTGTTGTTCATATTTATAATTTACTTTTTATTTTTTATCCAAGCAAATTTGATTACAATGGTTTGTTTGTTCTAGGTGTGCAAATGTGGTTCTTTCACACATATACGTGTATCTATTCTTCCTCGCATCCTTTTCCCATATAGGTTATGACACAATGTTGAGTAGTCTTCTCCTGGTCTTCCGTACGTCTTTGGTGATTATATATTTCACATGGTTTGTATATCTCTGTTAACCCCAATATGGTAAATTATCCAATCCTCATCCCTTTCTATCAGATGAACCATAAGTTTTTTAATGAATCTGTGATTGCCTTTCTCTGTGGAAATATCTTCATTAGTATCAATTTTTATGTAACTCCTAAAAGTGATATGATAGGATATGTGTCTTTTACTTTCTCACTTACTACAGGTGGTGTGATTACGTCTAGACTCATCTATGGTGCTGCAAATGGCATTGTTTCATTTTTTTCACTAGCGAATATTCCATCTATACATGGAGGAGTTCTTCTTTGTCCACCCATCTGTTGGTGGACTTTTTGGTTACCTCCATATCTTGGCTATTGTAATACTGTGCAATGCAGATTGGCCTGCCTGTGTCTTTCCAATTCTCTCTTCTTAGATTAGAGGTCGAGGAGTGGGCCTGCTGGATCATATGGTAGCTCAATGTTTACCTTTTTAAGGCACCTCCAATCTGTTCTCATTTGTGGCCCTTTCCAAGTTACGTCCCCCTTGAAGTTGAGGGTATGCATTTCTCCACAACAGCTTCAGCATTTATTGTTTGTAGTTTTCTTGCTGATGGTTTTTCTGACAAGTGTGAGCTGATACCTCTTTTTGGTTGAATTCGCATGTGCCTCATAATCCGTTGAAACTGAGCTTTAAGGCATATCCTTTTTATTTTTCAAGCTGTGATTACCCCTTAGTTCTTCAAAGTGTTCTCTTAAAGTATGTGTCACATTTAGAAATGTTTTGGCCATTACCTCCCTCAGGACATATTGAGGGCATGTTTCATTTACAGTCCTGCATTACTTCTTCCTATGAAATGACCATTAGCACAGGCCTTAAAGCTGTTTTTGCAGGTAACTGCCAGAGGGTGGCAGCCTTTCTATGTTCCCCACCCTGGTAACTAGGGAAATGCCCTTGCGGCCTGTGGTGTTTCTCGGTATAAATTAGAGTGGAGTGTGCCCGGACAAACCCTCACAAGCTGATGTCTCTTTACTTTTGTTGGATTTTTAAATTTAATTTTTATTTTTTATTGGAATAATTTTCCACTGTGTACGTGGACCACTTCTACTTTGTGCATTCCTCGGTTGATGGACATTTTCATTGCTTCCAAGTGTTGGCTATGGAAAATATTGTTAGAGTGCAGGATTGCCAGCCTGTGACTTTTTTTTTTTAATATTTATTTATTTATTTATTTATTTATTTATTTATTTTTGGCTGTGTTGGATCTTCGTTTGTGCGCGAGGGCTTTCTGTAGTTGCGGCGAGCGGGGGCCACTCTTCATCACGGTGCGTGGGTCTCTCACTATCGCGGCCTCTCTTGTTGCGGAGCACAGGCTCCATGCGCGCAGGCTCCGTGGTTGTGGCTCACGGGCCCAGTTGCTCCGCGGCATGTGGGATCTTCCCAGACCGGGGCTCGAACCCGTGTGCCCTGCATTGGCAGGCAGACTCTCAACCACTGCACCACCAGGGAAGCCCCAAGCCTGTGACTTTTTGATTCTCATTTTCTCAGGTGATAGGCCCAGCAGTGGGTGTGATTGATTGACTGGTAGCACCGTGTTACCCTTATCAAAGCACCTTCTTTGTGTTTTCATTAGTGGCTCTTACCACGTCCCCCTTAGAATCGAGGGTACGCATTTCTCCACAATCGCTTCAGCATTTATTGTTTGCAGCATTTATGCTAATGGCCCTTCTGGCTGGTGTGAGCTGATAGGTTTTTGTACTTTGGGTTTGCATGTCTTTGAAAATTCATAAAACTCATCATTTTTCTCTGCCGTTTTCTTTTCTGCTCAAAAAAGGAAACAGTTGGGAGTACAATATAACTCTTGAAATTGTCTTCTTGGAAGCTTGCCCTCTGTTAAATTTTTTGGTCGATTTTCCAGCCCAGAATTTTTTTAGAGAGCAGGTCTAATTTCCCGAACTGCAAGTGTGGTGCCTATTTAGTGACCTTTAGCAATGGGTTAAAAGCTGCTGTTGTGGGAAGTGGCCTCAAGCAGGCAGCATTCCTCCATTCCCAAATCTGGGTACTAGGGCAGCAGAGCCTTTCTGGAAGTCGTGTTCCTAGGTTGTAAATTATATTGGAATGTGCATGGAGAAACCCCCATAAGTTTATGTCTCATTATTTCTTCTTGCTTTTAAAAATTTTTTTAATTGGGGTAAAGCTTAGAATATTGTTTGTCTGAGGTGTACACAATCTGGTTCATTTGTACATTATATATGTCTATTCAAGTACAGATCCCCTTCCCATGTAAAATGTTACAGAGGGTTCCGCACACCTCCCTTCTATATGGTAGGTCTTTTTGAAATATGTATATAATATGTGTTTGTATACATATAGTAACACTAACCTTAATTTATCCACTCCCACCACCTTTCCTTTTAGATGAGCATAGTTTGTTTTCTAAATCTGTGAGTGTCTTTCTCTGTGGAAATATGTTCATTTGTGTCAGTTATTAGATAACGCCTATAAGTGATATCATAGAATATAGGTCTTTTGCTTTCGGACTTACCTCATGTTTCGTGATTATCTCCAGACTCATTTGTGGTGCCTCAAAGAACAATGGTTCATTGTTTTCCATGGCTAATATTCCATTGTGTACATGGACCACTTCTTCTTTATCTATTCACCTGTTGTTGGACATTTTGATTCCTTCACTGTCTTGGCTATTGTGAATACGGCTGCACTGAAGCTTTTGCGGCCTGTGTCTTCTGGATTCTTGTCTTCTCCGGTGAGAGGTCCAATGGTGCGCCTGCTGGATTGAATGGTACCTCCATTTTTACTTTTAAACACAGCTCCTTTCTGTTCTCATTATTGGCCGTTACCCCTTTACGTCTCACCAGCAGGTAGAGGGTACACAGTTCTCTAAAACCCCGTCAGCATTTATTGTTTGTAGACTTTTTGCTGATGGTCAGTCGACTGGTGTAAGTTGAAACTTTTTGTAGATTAGATTTCATGGGTCTAACACTCCCTGAGGTTGAGCTTTTATCCATTTTCCTTTTTTTTAAAAGAGCGTGAGTAAAACGTTAATATTCATACTCTCTTCTGGAAACATTTGCCTGTTTTGAAATTTTTGTCCATTCCCTACTTCAGCACAATTTTTTAGGGCAGGTGTCCTTTACAGCCCTGAGTCCTTGTGAATGTTAAGTGACCATTAGCTGTGAGTTTAAAGCTGCTCTTGCAGGAAACGGCCACAAGGTGGCATCATTTCTCCTTTACCAAATTTGGTAACTGGGGAAACAGAGCCTTAATGGAAGTGGTGTTCTAGGTTGTAAATTAGAATGGAATGTGCCAGGAAAAAGCCCTTTATGTTTATGTCTCATTACTTGTTGTTCATATTTATAATTTACTTTTTATTTTTTATCCAAGCAAATTTGATTACAATGGTTTGTTTGTTCTAGGTGTGCAAATGTGGTTCTTTCACACATATACGTGTATCTATTCTTCCTCGCATCCTTTTCCCATATAGGTTATGACACAATGTTGAGTAGTCTTCTCCTGGTCTTCCGTACGTCTTTGGTGATTATATATTTCACATGGTTTGTATATCTCTGTTAACCCCAATATGGTAAATTATCCAATCCTCATCCCTTTCTATTTGATGAACCATAAGTTTTTTAATGAATCTGTGATTGCCTTTCTCTGTGGAAATATCTTCATTAGTATCAATTTTTATGTAACTCCTAAAAGTGATATGATAGGATATGTGTCTTTTACTTTCTCACTTACTACAGGTGGTGTGATTACGTCTAGACTCATCTATGGTGCTGCAAATGGCATTGTTTCATTTTTTTCACTAGCGAATATTGCATCTATACATGGAGGAGTTCTTCTTTGTCCACCCATCTGTTGGTGGACTTTTTGGTTACCTCCATATCTTGGCTATTGTAATACTGTGCAATGCAGATTGGCCTGCCTGTGTCTTTCCAATTCTCTCTTCTTAGATTATAGGTCGAGGAGTGGGCCTGCTGGATCATATGGTAGCTCAATGTTTACCTTTTTAAGGCACCTCCATTCTGTTCTCATTTGTGGCCCTTTCCAAGTCACGTCCCCCTTGAAGTTGAGGGTATGCATTTCTCCACAACAGCTTCAGCATTTATTGTTTGTAGTTTTCTTGCTGATGGTTTTTCTTACAAGTGTGAGCTGATACCTCTTTTTGGTTGAATTCGCATGTGCTTCATAATCCGTTGAAACTGAGCTTTAAGGCATATCCTTTTTATTTTTCAAGCTGTGATTACCCCTTAGTTCTTCAAAGTGTTCTCTTAAAGTATGTGTCACATTTTGAAATGTTTTGGCCATTACCTCCCTCAAGACATATTGAGGGCATGTTTCATTTACAGTCCTGCATTACTTCTTCCTATGAAATGACCATTAGCACAGGCCTTAAAGCTGTTTTTGCAGGTAACTGCCAGAGGGTGGCAGCCTTTCTATGTTCCCCACCCTGGTAACTAGGGAAATGCCCTTGCGGCCTGTGGTGTTTCTCGGTTATAAATTAGAGTGGAGTGTGCCCGGACAAACCCACACAAGCTGATGTCTCTTTACTTTTGTTGGATTTTTAAATTTAATTTTCATTTTTTATTGGAATAATTTTCCACTGTTTACGTGGACCACTTCTACTTTGTGCATTCCTCGGTTGATGGACATTTTCATTGCTTCCAAGTGTTGGCTATGGAAAATATTGTTGGAGTGCAGGATTGCCAGCCTGTGACTTTTTTTTTTAATATTTATTTATTTATTTATTTATTTATTTATTTACTTATTTATTTATTTATTTTTGGCTGTGTTGGATCTTCGTTTGTGCGCGAGGGCTTTCTGTAGTTGCGGCGAGCGGGGGCCACTCTTCATCGCGGTGCGTGGGTCTCTCACTATCGCGGCCTCTCTTGTTGCGGAGCACAGGCTCCATGCGCGCAGGCTCAGTGGTTGTGGCTCACGCGCCCAGTTGCTCCGCGGCATGTGGGATCTTCCCAGACCGGGGCTCGAACCTGTGTGCCCTGCATTGGCAGGCAGACTCTCAACCACTGCACCACCAGGGAAGCCCCAAGCCTGTGACTTTTTGATTCTCATTTTCTCAGGGGATAGGCCCAGCAGTGGGTGTGATTGATTGACTGGTAGCACCGTGTTACCCTTATCAAAGCACCTTCTTTGTGTTTTCATTAGTGGCTCTTACCACGTCCCCCTTAGAATCGAGGGTACGCATTTCTCCACAATCGCTTCAGCATTTATTGTTTGCAGCATTTATGCTAATGGCCCTTCTGGCTGGTGTGAGCTGATAGGTTTTTGTACTTTGGGTTTTCATGTCTTTGAAAATTCATAAAACTCATCATTTTTCTCTGCCGTTTTCTTTTCTGCTCAAAAAAGGAAACAGTTGGGAGTACAATATAACTCTTGAAATTGTCTTCTTGGAAGCTTGCCCTCTGTTAAATTTTTTGGTCGATTTTCCAGCCCAGAATTTTTTTAGAGAGCAGGTCTCATTTCCCGAACTGCAAGTGTGGTGCATATTTAGTGACCTTTAGCAATGGGTTAAAAGCTGCTGTTGTGGGAAGTGGCCTCAAGCAGGCAGCATTCCTTCATTCCCAAATCTGGGTACTAGGGCAGCAGAGCCTTTCTGGAAGTCGTGTTCCTAGGTTGTAAATTATATTGGAATGTGCGTGGAGAAACCCCCATAAGTTTATGTCTCATTATTTCTTCTTGGTTTTAAAATTTTTTTTAATTGGGGTAAAGCTTAGACTATTGTTTGTCCGAGGTGTACACAATCTGGTTTATTTGTACATTATATATGTCTATTCAAGTACAGATCCCCTTCCCATGTAAAATGTTACAGAGGTTTCCGCACACCTCCCTTCTCTATGGTAGGTCTTTTTGAGATATGTATATAATATGTGTTTGTATACATATAGTAACACTAACCTTAATTTATCCACTCCCCCCACCTTTCCTTTTAGATGAGCATAGTTTGTTTTCTAAATCTGTGAGTGTCTTTCTCTGTGGAAATATGTTCATTTGTGTCAGTTATTAGATAACGCCTATAAGTGATATCATAGAATATAGGTCTTTTGCTTTCGGACTTACCTCATGTTTCGTGATTATCTCCAGACTCATTTGTGGTGCCTCAAAGAACAATGGTTCATTGTTTTCCATGGCTAATATTCCAATGTGTGCATGGACCAATTCTTCTTTATCTATTCACCTGTTGTTGGACATTTTGATTCCTTCACTGTCTTGGCTATTGTGAATACGGCTGCACTGAAGCGTTGGCGGCCTGTGTCTTCTCGATTCTTGTCTTCTCCGGTGAGAGGTCCAATGGTGCGCCTGCTGGATTGAATGGTACCTCCATTTTTACTTTTAAACACAGCTCCTTTCTGTTCTCATTATTGGCCGTTACCCCTTTACGTCTCACCAGCAGGTAGAGGGTACACAGTTCTCTAAAACCCCGTCAGCATTTATTGTTTGTAGACTTTTTGCTGATGGTCAGTCGACTGGTGTAAGTTGAAACTTTTTGTAGATTAGATTTCATGGGTCTAACACTCCCTGAGGTTGAGCTTTTATCCATTTTCCTTTTTTTTAAAAGAGCGTGAGTAAAACGTTAATATTCATACTCTCTTCTGGAAACTTTTGCCTGTTTTGAAATTTTTGTCCATTCCCTACTTCAGCACAATTTTTTAGGGCAGGTGTCCTTTACAGCCCTGAGTCCTTGTGAATGTTAAGTGACCATTAGCTGTGAGTTTAAAGCTGCTCTTGCAGGAAACTGCCACAAGGTGGCATCATTTCTCCTTTACCAAATTTGGTAACTGGGGAAACAGAGCCTTAATGGAAGTGGTGTTCTAGGTTGTAAATTAGAATGGAATGTGCCAGGAAAAAGCCCTTTATGTTTATGTCTCATTACTTGTTGTTCATATTTATAATTTACTTTTTATTTTTTATCCAAGCAAATTTGATTACAATGGTTTGTTTGTTCTAGGTGTGCAAATGTGGTTCTTTCACACATATACGTGTATCTATTCTTCCTCGCATCCTTTTCCCATATAGGTTATGACACAATGTTGAGTAGTCTTCTCCTGGTCTTCCGTACGTCTTTGGTGATTATATATTTCACATGGTTTGTATATCTCTGTTAACCCCAATATGGTAAATTATCCAATCCTCATCCCTTTCTATTTGATGAACCATAAGTTTTTTAATGAATCTGTGATTTCCTTTCTCTGTGGAAATATCTTCATTAGTATCAATTTTTATGTAACTCCTAAAAGTGATATGATAGGATATGTGTCTTTTACTTTCTCACTTACTACAGGTGGTGTGATTACGTCTAGACTCATCTATGGTGCTGCAAATGGCATTGTTTCATTTTTTTCACTAGCGAATATTGCATCTATACATGGAGGAGTTCTTCTTTGTCCACCCATCTGTTGGTGGACTTTTTGGTTACCTCCATATCTTGGCTATTGTAATACTGTGCAATGCAGATTGGCCTGCCTGTGTCTTTCCAATTCTCTCTTCTTAGATTATAGGTCGAGGAGTGGGCCTGCTGGATCATATGGTAGCTCAATGTTTACCTTTTTAAGGCACCTCCATTCTGTTCTCATTTGTTGCCCTTTCCAAGTTACTTCCCCCTTGAAGTTGAGGGTATGCATTTCTCCACAACAGCTTCAGCATTTATTGTTTGTAGTTTTCTTGCTGATGGTTTTTCTGACAAGTGTGAGCTGATACCTCTTTTTGGTTGAATTCGCATGTGCCTCATAATCCGTTGAAACTGAGCTTTAAGGCATATCCTTTTTATTTTTCAAGCTGTGATTACCCCTTAGTTCTTCAAAGTGTTCTCTTAAAGTATGTGTCACATTTTGAAATGTTTTGGCCATTACCTCCCTCAAGACATATTGAGGGCATGTTTCATTTACAGTCCTGCATTACTTCTTCCTATGAAATGACCATTAGCACAGGCCTTAAAGCTGTTTTTGCAGGTAACTGCCAGAGGGTGGCAGCCTTTCTATGTTCCCCACCCTGGTAACTAGGGAAATGCCCTTGCGGCCTGTGGTGTTTCTCGGTATAAATTAGAGTGGAGTGTGCCCGGACAAACCCACACAAGCTGATGTCTCTTTACTTTTGTTGGATTTTTAAATTTAATTTTTATTTTTTATTGGAATAATTTTCCACTGTGTACGTGGACCACTTCTACTTTGTGCATTCCTCGGTTGATGGACATTTTCATTGCTTCCAAGTGTTGGCTATGGAAAATATTGTTAGAGTGCAGGATTGCCAGCCTGTGACTTTTTTTTTTAATATTTATTTATTTATTTATTTATTTATTTATTTATTTTTGGCTGTGTTGGATCTTCGTTTGTGCGCGAGGGCTTTCTGTAGTTGCGGCGAGCGGGGGCCACTCTTCATCACGGTGCGTGGGTCTCTCACTATCGCGGCCTCTCTTGTTGCGGAGCACAGGCTCCATGCGCGCAGGCTCCGTGGTTGTGGCTCACGGGCCCAGTTGCTCCGCGGCATGTGGGATCTTCCCAGACCGGGGCTCGAACCCGTGTGCCCTGCATTGGCAGGCAGACTCTCAACCACTGCACCACCAGGGAAGCCCCAAGCCTGTGACTTTTTGATTCTCATTTTCTCAGGGGATAGGCCCAGCAGTGGGTGTGATTGATTGACTGGTAGCACCGTGTTACCCTTATCAAAGCACCTTCTTTGTGTTTTCATTAGTGGCTCTTACCACGTCCCCCTTAGAATCGAGGGTACGCATTTCTCCACAATCGCTTCAGCATTTATTGTTTGCAGCATTTATGCTAATGGCCCTTCTGGCTGGTGTGAGCTGATAGGTTTTTGTACTTTGGGTTTGCATGTCTTTGAAAATTCATAAAACTCATCATTTTTCTCTGCCGTTTTCTTTTCTGCTCAAAAAAGGAAACAGTTGGGAGTACAATATAACTCTTGAAATTGTCTTCTTGGAAGCTTGCCCTCTGTTAAATTTTTTGGTCGATTTTCCAGCCCAGAATTTTTTTAGAGAGCAGGTCTCATTTCCCGAACTGCAAGTGTGGTGCCTATTTAGTGACATTTAGCAATGGGTTAAAAGCTGCTGTTGTGGGAAGTGGCCTCAAGCAGGCAGCATTCCTCCATTCCCAAATCTGGGTACTAGGGCAGCAGAACCTTTCTGGAAGTCGTGTTCCTAGGTTGTAAATTATATTGGAATGTGCATGGAGAAACCCCCATAAGTTTATGTCTCATTATTTCTTCTTGGTTTTAAAATTTTTTTTAATTGGGGTAAAGCTTAGAATATTGTTTGTCTGAGGTGTACACAATCTGGTTCATTTGTACATTATATATGTCTATTCAAGTACAGATCCCCTTCCCATGTAAAATGTTACAGAGGGTTCCGCACACCTCCCTTCTATATGGTAGGTCTTTTTGAAATATGTATATAATATGTGTTTGTATACATATAGTAACACTAACCTTAATTTATCCACTCCCCCCACCTTTCCTTTTAGATGAGCATAGTTTGTTTTCTACATCTGTGAGTGTCTTTCTCTGTGGAAATATGTTCATTTGTGTCAGTTATTAGATAACGCCTATAAGTGATATCATAGAATATAGGTCTTTTGCTTTCGGACTTACCTCATGTTTCGTGATTATCTCCAGACTCATTTGTGGTGCCTCAAAGAACAATGGTTCATTGTTTTCCATGGCTAATATTCCAATGTGTACATGGACCACTTCTTCTTTATCTATTCACCTGTTGTTGGACATTTTGATTCCTTCACTGTCTTGGCTATTGTGAAGAAGGCTGCACTGAAGCTTTTGCGGCCTGTGTCTTCTCGATTCTTGTCTTCTCCGGTGAGAGGTCCAATGGTGCGCCTGCTGGATTGAATGGTACCTCCATTTTTACTTTTAAACACAGCTCCTTTCTGTTTTCATTATTGGCCGTTACCCCTTTACGTCTCACCAGCTGGTAGAGGGTACACAGTTCTCTAAAACCCCGTCAGCATTTATTGTTTGTAGACTTTTTGCTGATGGTCAGTCGACTGGTGTAAGTTGAAACTTTTTGTAGATTAGATTTCATGGGTCTAACACTCCCTGAGGTTGAGCTTTTATCCATTTTCCTTTTTTTTAAAAGAGCGTGAGTAAAACGTTAATATTCATACTCTCTTCTGGAAACATTTGCCTGTTTTGAAATTTTTGTCCATTCCCTACTTCAGCACAATTTTTTAGGGCAGGTGTCCTTTACAGCCCTGAGTCCTTGTGAATGTTAAGTGACCATTAGCTGTGACTTTAAAGCTGCTCTTGCAGGAAACGGCCACAAGGTGGCATCATTTCTCCTTTACCAAATTTGGTAACTGGGGAAACAGAGCCTTAATGGAAGTGGTGTTCTAGGTTGTAAATTAGAATGGAATGTGCCAGGAAAAAGCCCTTTATGTTTATGTCTCATTACTTGTTGTTCATATTTATAATTTACTTTTTATTTTTTATCCAAGCAAATTTGATTACAATGGTTTGTTTGTTCTAGGTGTGCAAATGTGGTTCTTTCACACATATACGTGTATCTATTCTTCCTCGCATCCTTTTCCCATATAGGTTATGACACAATGTTGAGTAGTCTTCTCCTGGTCTTCCGTACGTCTTTGGTGATTATATATTTCACATGGTTTGTATATCTCTGTTAACCCCAATATGGTAAATTATCCAATCCTCATCCCTTTCTATTTGATGAACCATAAGTTTTTTAATGAATCTGTGATTGCCTTTCTCTGTGGAAATATCTTCATTAGTATCAATTTTTATGTAACTCCTAAAAGTGATATGATAGGATATGTGTCTTTTACTTTCTCACTTACTACAGGTGGTGTGATTACGTCTAGACTCATCTATGGTGCTGCAAATGGCATTGTTTCATTTTTTTCACTAGCGAATATTGCATCTATACATGGAGGAGTTCTTCTTTGTCCACCCATCTGTTGGTGGACTTTTTGGTTACCTCCATATCTTGGCTATTGTAATACTGTGCAATGCAGATTGGCCTGCCTGTGTCTTTCCAATTCTCTCTTCTTAGATTATAGGTCGAGGAGTGGGCCTGCTGGATCATATGGTAGCTCAATGTTTACCTTTTTAAGGCACCTCCATTCTGTTCTCATTTGTGGCCCTTTCCAAGTCACGTCCCCCTTGAAGTTGAGGGTATGCATTTCTCCACAACAGCTTCAGCATTTATTGTTTGTAGTTTTCTTGCTGATGGTTTTTCTGACAAGTGTGAGCTGATACCTCTTTTTGGTTGAATTCGCATGTGCTTCATAATCCGTTGAAACTGAGCTTTAAGGCATATCCTTTTTATTTTTCAAGCTGTGATTACCCCTTAGTTCTTCAAAGTGTTCTCTTAAAGTATGTGTCACATTTTGAAATGTTTTGGCCATTACCTCCCTCAAGACATATTGAGGGCATGTTTCATTTACAGTCCTGCATTACTTCTTCCTATGAAATGACCATTAGCACAGGCCTTAAAGCTGTTTTTGCAGGTAACTGCCAGAGGGTGGCAGCCTTTCTATGTTCCCCACCCTGGTAACTAGGGAAATGCCCTTGCGGCCTGTGGTGTTTCTCGGTTATAAATTAGAGTGGAGTGTGCCCGGACAAACCCACACAAGCTGATGTCTCTTTACTTTTGTTGGATTTTTAAATTTAATTTTCATTTTTTATTGGAATAATTTTCCACTGTTTACGTGGACCACTTCTACTTTGTGCATTCCTCGGTTGATGGACATTTTCATTGCTTCCAAGTGTTGGCTATGGAAAATATTGTTGGAGTGCAGGATTGCCAGCCTGTGACTTTTTTTTTTAATATTTATTTATTTATTTATTTATTTATTTATTTACTTATTTATTTATTTATTTTTGGCTGTGTTGGATCTTCGTTTGTGCGCGAGGGCTTTCTGTAGTTGCGGCGAGCGGGGGCCACTCTTCATCGCGGTGCGTGGGTCTCTCACTATCGCGGCCTCTCTTGTTGCGGAGCACAGGCTCCATGCGCGCAGGCTCAGTGGTTGTGGCTCACGCGCCCAGTTGCTCCGCGGCATGTGGGATCTTCCCAGACCGGGGCTCGAACCTGTGTGCCCTGCATTGGCAGGCAGACTCTCAACCACTGCACCACCAGGGAAGCCCCAAGCCTGTGACTTTTTGATTCTCATTTTCTCAGGGGATAGGCCCAGCAGTGGGTGTGATTGATTGACTGGTAGCACCGTGTTACCCTTATCAAAGCACCTTCTTTGTGTTTTCATTAGTGGCTCTTACCACGTCCCCCTTAGAATCGAGGGTACGCATTTCTCCACAATCGCTTCAGCATTTATTGTTTGCAGCATTTATGCTAATGGCCCTTCTGGCTGGTGTGAGCTGATAGGTTTTTGTACTTTGGGTTTTCATGTCTTTGAAAATTCATAAAACTCATCATTTTTCTCTGCCGTTTTCTTTTCTGCTCAAAAAAGGAAACAGTTGGGAGTACAATATAACTCTTGAAATTGTCTTCTTGGAAGCTTGCCCTCTGTTAAATTTTTTGGTCGATTTTCCAGCCCAGAATTTTTTTAGAGAGCAGGTCTCATTTCCCGAACTGCAAGTGTGGTGCATATTTAGTGACCTTTAGCAATGGGTTAAAAGCTGCTGTTGTGGGAAGTGGCCTCAAGCAGGCAGCATTCCTTCATTCCCAAATCTGGGTACTAGGGCAGCAGAGCCTTTCTGGAAGTCGTGTTCCTAGGTTGTAAATTATATTGGAATGTGCGTGGAGAAACCCCCATAAGTTTATGTCTCATTATTTCTTCTTGGTTTTAAAATTTTTTTTAATTGGGGTAAAGCTTAGACTATTGTTTGTCCGAGGTGTACACAATCTGGTTTATTTGTACATTATATATGTCTATTCAAGTACAGATCCCCTTCCCATGTAAAATGTTACAGAGGTTTCCGCACACCTCCCTTCTCTATGGTAGGTCTTTTTGAGATATGTATATAATATGTGTTTGTATACATATAGTAACACTAACCTTAATTTATCCACTCCCCCCACCTTTCCTTTTAGATGAGCATAGTTTGTTTTCTAAATCTGTGAGTGTCTTTCTCTGTGGAAATATGTTCATTTGTGTCAGTTATTAGATAACGCCTATAAGTGATATCATAGAATATAGGTCTTTTGCTTTCGGACTTACCTCATGTTTCGTGATTATCTCCAGACTCATTTGTGGTGCCTCAAAGAACAATGGTTCATTGTTTTCCATGGCTAATATTCCAATGTGTGCATGGACCAATTCTTCTTTATCTATTCACCTGTTGTTGGACATTTTGATTCCTTCACTGTCTTGGCTATTGTGAATACGGCTGCACTGAAGCGTTGGCGGCCTGTGTCTTCTCGATTCTTGTCTTCTCCGGTGAGAGGTCCAATGGTGCGCCTGCTGGATTGAATGGTACCTCCATTTTTACTTTTAAACACAGCTCCTTTCTGTTCTCATTATTGGCCGTTACCCCTTTACGTCTCACCAGCAGGTAGAGGGTACACAGTTCTCTAAAACCCCGTTCAGCATTTATTGTTTGTAGACTTTTTGCTGATGGTCAGTCGACTGGTGTAAGTTGAAACTTTTTGTAGATTAGATTTCATGGGTCTAACACTCCCTGAGGTTGAGCTTTTATCCATTTTCCTTTTTTTTAAAAGAGCGTGAGTAAAACGTTAATATTCATACTCTCTTCTGGAAACTTTTGCCTGTTTTGAAATTTTTGTCCATTCCCTACTTCAGCACAATTTTTTAGGGCAGGTGTCCTTTACAGCCCTGAGTCCTTGTGAATGTTAAGTGACCATTAGCTGTGAGTTTAAAGCTGCTCTTGCAGGAAACTGCCACAAGGTGGCATCATTTCTCCTTTACCAAATTTGGTAACTGGGGAAACAGAGCCTTAATGGAAGTGGTGTTCTAGGTTGTAAATTAGAATGGAATGTGCCAGGAAAAAGCCCTTTATGTTTATGTCTCATTACTTGTTGTTCATATTTATAATTTACTTTTTATTTTTTATCCAAGCAAATTTGATTACAATGGTTTGTTTGTTCTAGGTGTGCAAATGTGGTTCTTTCACACATATACGTGTATCTATTCTTCCTCGCATCCTTTTCCCATATAGGTTATGACACAATGTTGAGTAGTCTTCTCCTGGTCTTCCGTACGTCTTTGGTGATTATATATTTCACATGGTTTGTATATCTCTGTTAACCCCAATATGGTAAATTATCCAATCCTCATCCCTTTCTATTTGATGAACCATAAGTTTTTTAATGAATCTGTGATTGCCTTTCTCTGTGGAAATATCTTCATTAGTATCAATTTTTATGTAACTCCTAAAAGTGATATGATAGGATATGTGTCTTTTACTTTCTCACTTACTACAGGTGGTGTGATTACGTCTAGACTCATCTATGGTGCTGCAAATGGCATTGTTTCATTTTTTTCACTAGCGAATATTGCATCTATACATGGAGGAGTTCTTCTTTGTCCACCCATCTGTTGGTGGACTTTTTGGTTACCTCCATATCTTGGCTATTGTAATACTGTGCAATGCAGATTGGCCTGCCTGTGTCTTTCCAATTCTCTCTTCTTAGATTATAGGTCGAGGAGTGGGCCTGCTGGATCATATGGTAGCTCAATGTTTACCTTTTTAAGGCACCTCCATTCTGTTCTCATTTGTTGCCCTTTCCAAGTTACTTCCCCCTTGAAGTTGAGGGTATGCATTTCTCCACAACAGCTTCAGCATTTATTGTTTGTAGTTTTCTTGCTGATGGTTTTTCTGACAAGTGTGAGCTGATACCTCTTTTTGGTTGAATTCGCATGTGCCTCATAATCCGTTGAAACTGAGCTTTAAGGCATATCCTTTTTATTTTTCAAGCTGTGATTACCCCTTAGTTCTTCAAAGTGTTCTCTTAAAGTATGTGTCACATTTTGAAATGTTTTGGCCATTACCTCCCTCAAGACATATTGAGGGCATGTTTCATTTACAGTCCTGCATTACTTCTTCCTATGAAATGACCATTAGCACAGGCCTTAAAGCTGTTTTTGCAGGTAACTGCCAGAGGGTGGCAGCCTTTCTATGTTCCCCACCCTGGTAACTAGGGAAATGCCCTTGCGGCCTGTGGTGTTTCTCGGTATAAATTAGAGTGGAGTGTGCCCGGACAAACCCACACAAGCTGATGTCTCTTTACTTTTGTTGGATTTTTAAATTTAATTTTTATTTTTTATTGGAATAATTTTCCACTGTGTACGTGGACCACTTCTACTTTGTGCATTCCTCGGTTGATGGACATTTTCATTGCTTCCAAGTGTTGGCTATGGAAAATATTGTTAGAGTGCAGGATTGCCAGCCTGTGACTTTTTTTTTTAATATTTATTTATTTATTTATTTATTTATTTATTTATTTTTGGCTGTGTTGGATCTTCGTTTGTGCGCGAGGGCTTTCTGTAGTTGCGGCGAGCGGGGGCCACTCTTCATCACGGTGCGTGGGTCTCTCACTATCGCGGCCTCTCTTGTTGCGGAGCACAGGCTCCATGCGCGCAGGCTCCGTGGTTGTGGCTCACGGGCCCAGTTGCTCCGCGGCATGTGGGATCTTCCCAGACCGGGGCTCGAACCCGTGTGCCCTGCATTGGCAGGCAGACTCTCAACCACTGCACCACCAGGGAAGCCCCAAGCCTGTGACTTTTTGATTCTCATTTTCTCAGGGGATAGGCCCAGCAGTGGGTGTGATTGATTGACTGGTAGCACCGTGTTACCCTTATCAAAGCACCTTCTTTGTGTTTTCATTAGTGGCTCTTACCACGTCCCCCTTAGAATCGAGGGTACGCATTTCTCCACAATCGCTTCAGCATTTATTGTTTGCAGCATTTATGCTAATGGCCCTTCTGGCTGGTGTGAGCTGATAGGTTTTTGTACTTTGGGTTTGCATGTCTTTGAAAATTCATAAAACTCATCATTTTTCTCTGCCGTTTTCTTTTCTGCTCAAAAAAGGAAACAGTTGGGAGTACAATATAACTCTTGAAATTGTCTTCTTGGAAGCTTGCCCTCTGTTAAATTTTTTGGTCGATTTTCCAGCCCAGAATTTTTTTAGAGAGCAGGTCTCATTTCCCGAACTGCAAGTGTGGTGCCTATTTAGTGACATTTAGCAATGGGTTAAAAGCTGCTGTTGTGGGAAGTGGCCTCAAGCAGGCAGCATTCCTCCATTCCCAAATCTGGGTACTAGGGCAGCAGAACCTTTCTGGAAGTCGTGTTCCTAGGTTGTAAATTATATTGGAATGTGCATGGAGAAACCCCCATAAGTTTATGTCTCATTATTTCTTCTTGGTTTTAAAATTTTTTTTAATTGGGGTAAAGCTTAGAATATTGTTTGTCTGAGGTGTACACAATCTGGTTCATTTGTACATTATATATGTCTATTCAAGTACAGATCCCCTTCCCATGTAAAATGTTACAGAGGGTTCCGCACACCTCCCTTCTATATGGTAGGTCTTTTTGAAATATGTATATAATATGTGTTTGTATACATATAGTAACACTAACCTTAATTTATCCACTCCCCCCACCTTTCCTTTTAGATGAGCATAGTTTGTTTTCTACATCTGTGAGTGTCTTTCTCTGTGGAAATATGTTCATTTGTGTCAGTTATTAGATAACGCCTATAAGTGATATCATAGAATATAGGTCTTTTGCTTTCGGACTTACCTCATGTTTCGTGATTATCTCCAGACTCATTTGTGGTGCCTCAAAGAACAATGGTTCATTGTTTTCCATGGCTAATATTCCAATGTGTACATGGACCACTTCTTCTTTATCTATTCACCTGTTGTTGGACATTTTGATTCCTTCACTGTCTTGGCTATTGTGAAGAAGGCTGCACTGAAGCTTTTGCGGCCTGTGTCTTCTCGATTCTTGTCTTCTCCGGTGAGAGGTCCAATGGTGCGCCTGCTGGATTGAATGGTACCTCCATTTTTACTTTTAAACACAGCTCCTTTCTGTTTTCATTATTGGCCGTTACCCCTTTACGTCTCACCAGCAGGTAGAGGGTACACAGTTCTCTAAAACCCCGTCAGCATTTATTGTTTGTAGACTTTTTGCTGATGGTCAGTCGACTGGTGTAAGTTGAAACTTTTTGTAGATTAGATTTCATGGGTCTAACACTCCCTGAGGTTGAGCTTTTATCCATTTTCCTTTTTTTTAAAAGAGCGTGAGTAAAACGTTAATATTCATACTCTCTTCTGGAAACATTTGCCTGTTTTGAAATTTTTGTCCATTCCCTACTTCAGCACAATTTTTTAGGGCAGGTGTCCTTTACAGCCCTGAGTCCTTGTGAATGTTAAGTGACCATTAGCTGTGACTTTAAAGCTGCTCTTGCAGGAAACGGCCACAAGGTGGCATCATTTCTCCTTTACCAAATTTGGTAACTGGGGAAACAGAGCCTTAATGGAAGTGGTGTTCTAGGTTGTAAATTAGAATGGAATGTGCCAGGAAAAAGCCCTTTATGTTTATGTCTCATTACTTGTTGTTCATATTTATAATTTACTTTTTATTTTTTATCCAAGCAAATTTGATTACAATGGTTTGTTTGTTCTAGGTGTGCAAATGTGGTTCTTTCACACATATACGTGTATCTATTCTTCCTCGCATCCTTTTCCCATATAGGTTATGACACAATGTTGAGTAGTCTTCTCCTGGTCTTCCGTACGTCTTTGGTGATTATATATTTCACATGGTTTGTATATCTCTGTTAACCCCAATATGGTAAATTATCCAATCCTCATCCCTTTCTATTTGATGAACCATAAGTTTTTTAATGAATCTGTGATTGCCTTTCTCTGTGGAAATATCTTCATTAGTATCAATTTTTATGTAACTCCTAAAAGTGATATGATAGGATATGTGTCTTTTACTTTCTCACTTACTACAGGTGGTGTGATTACGTCTAGACTCATCTATGGTGCTGCAAATGGCATTGTTTCATTTTTTTCACTAGCGAATATTCCATCTATACATGGAGGAGTTCTTCTTTGTCCACCCATCTGTTGGTGGACTTTTTGGTTACCTCCATATCTTGGCTATTGTAATACTGTGCAATGCAGATTGGCCTGCCTGTGTCTTTCCAATTCTCTCTTCTTAGATTATAGGTCGAGGAGTGGGCCTGCTGGATCATATGGTAGCTCAATGTTTACCTTTTTAAGGCACCTCCATTCTGTTCTCATTTGTGGCCCTTTCCAAGTCACGTCCCCCTTGAAGTTGAGGGTATGCATTTCTCCACAACAGCTTCAGCATTTATTGTTTGTAGTTTTCTTGCTGATGGTTTTTCTGACAAGTGTGAGCTGATACCTCTTTTTGGTTGAATTCGCATGTGCCTTATAATCCGTTGAAACTGAGCTTTAAGGCATATCCTTTTTATTTTTCAAGCTGTGATTACCCCTTAGTTCTTCAAAGTGTTCTCTTAAAGTATGTGTCACATTTTGAAATGTTTTGGCCATTACCTCCCTCAAGACATATTGAGGGCATGTTTCATTTACAGTCCTGCATTACTTCTTCCTATGAAATGACCATTAGCACAGGCCTTAAAGCTGTTTTTGCAGGTAACTGCCAGAGGGTGGCAGCCTTTCTATGTTCCCCACCCTGGTAACTAGGGAAATGCCCTTGCGGCCTGTGGTGTTTCTCGGTTATAAATTAGAGTGGAGTGTGCCCGGACAAATCCACACAAGCTGATGTCTCTTTACTATTGTTGGATTTTTAAATTTAATTTTTATTTTTTATTGGAATAATTTTCCACTGTGTACGTGGACCACTTCTACTTTGTGCATTCCTCGGTTGATGGACATTTTCATTGCTTCCAAGTGTTGGCTATGGAAAATATTGTTGGAGTGCAGGATTGCCAGCCTGTGACTTTTTTTTTTAATATTTATTTATTTATTTATTTATTTATTTATTTATTTATTTATTTATTTATTTATTTATTTTTGGCTGTGTTGGATCTTCGTTTGTGCGCGAGGGCTTTCTGTAGTTGCGGCGAGCGGGGGCCACTCTTCATCGCGGTGCGTGGGTCTCTCACTATCGCGGCCTCTCTTGTTGCGGAGCACAGGCTCCATGCGCGCAGGCTCATTGGTTGTGGCTCACGCGCCCAGTTGCTCCGCGGCATGTGGGATCTTCCCAGACCGGGGCTCGAACCCGTGTGCCCTGCATTGGCAGGCAGACTCTCAACCACTGCACCACCAGGGAAGCCCCAAGCCTGTGACTTTTTGATTCTCATTTTCTCAGGGGATAGGCCCAGCAGTGGGTGTGATTGATTGACTGGTAGCACCGTGTTACCCTTATCAAAGCACCTTCTTTGTGTTTTCATTAGTGGCTCTTACCACGTCCCCCTTAGAATCGAGGGTACGCATTTCTCCACAATCGCTTCAGCATTTATTGTTTGCAGCATTTATGCTAATGGCCCTTCTGGCTGGTGTGAGCTGATAGGTTTTTGTACTTTGGGTTTGCATGTCTTTGAAAATTCATAAAACTCATCATTTTTCTCTGCCGTTTTCTTTTCTGCTCAAAAAAGGAAACAGTTGGGAGTACAATATAACTCTTGAAATTGTCTTCTTGGAAGCTTGCCCTCTGTTAAATTTTTTGGTCGATTTTCCAGCCCAGAATTTTTTTAGAGAGCAGGTCTCATTTCCCGAACTGCAAGTGTGGTGCCTATTTAGTGACCTTTAGCAATGGGTTAAAAGCTGCTGTTGTGGGAAGTGGCCTCAAGCAGGCAGCATTCCTCCATTCCCAAATCTGGGTACTAGGGCAGCAGAGCCTTTCTGGAAGTCGTGTTCCTAGGTTGTAAATTATATTGGAATGTGCATGGAGAAACCCCCATAAGTTTATGTCTCATTATTTCTTCTTGGTTTTAAAATTTTTTTTAATTGGGGTAAAGCTTAGAATATTGTTTGTCTGAGGTGTACACAATCTGGTTCATTTGTACATTATATATGTCTATTCAAGTACAGATCCCCTTCCCATGTAAAATGTTACAGAGGGTTCCGCACACCTCCCTTCTATATGGTAGGTCTTTTTGATATATGTATATAATATGTGTTTGTATACATATAGTAACACTAACCTTAATTTATCCACTCCCCCCACCTTTCCTTTTAGATGAGCATAGTTTGTTTTCTAAATCTGTGAGTGTCTTTCTCTGTGGAAATATGTTCATTTGTGTCAGTTATTAGATAACGTCTATAAGTGATATCATAGAATATAGGTCTTTTGTTTTCGGACTTACCTCATGTTTCGTGATTATCTCCAGACTCATTTGTGGTGCCTCAAAGAACAATGGTTCATTGTTTTCCATGGCTAATATTCCATTGTGTACATGGACCACTTCTTCTTTATCTATTCACCTGTTGTTGGACATTTTGATTCCTTCACTGTCTTGGCTATTGTGAATAAGGCTGCACTGAAGCTTTTGCGGCCTGTGTCTTCTGGATTCTTGTCTTCTCCGGTGAGAGGTCCAATGGTGCGCCTGCTGGATTGAATGGTACCTCCATTTTTACTTTTAAACACAGCTCCTTTCTGTTCTCATTATTGGCCGTTACCCCTTTACGTCTCACCAGCAGGTAGAGGGTACACAGTTCTCTAAAACCCCGTCAGCATTTATTGTTTGTAGACTTTTTGCTGATGGTCAGTCGACTGGTGTAAGTTGAAACTTTTTGTAGATTAGATTTCATGGGTCTAACACTCCCTGAGGTTGAGCTTTTATCCATTTTCCTTTTTTTTAAAAGAGCGTGAGTAAAACGTTAATATTCATACTCTCTTCTGGAAACATTTGCCTGTTTTGAAATTTTTGTCCATTCCCTACTTCAGCACAATTTTTTAGGGCAGGTGTCCTTTACAGCCCTGAGTCCTTGTGAATGTTAAGTGACCATTAGCTGTGAGTTTAAAGCTGCTCTTGCAGGAAACGGCCCACAAGGTGGCATCATTTCTCCTTTACCAAATTTGGTAACTGGGGAAACAGAGCCTTAATGGAAGTGGTGTTCTAGGTTGTAAATTAGAATGGAATGTGCCAGGAAAAAGCCCTTTATGTTTATGTCTCATTACTTGTTGTTCATATTTATAATTTTCTTTTTATTTTTTATCCAAGCAAATTTGATTACAATGGTTTCTTTGTTCTAGGAGTGCAAATGTGGTTCTTTCACACATATACGTGTATCTATTCTTCCTCGCATCCTTTTCCCATATAGGTTATGACACAATGTTGAGTAGTCTTCTCCTGGTCTTCCGTACGTCTTTGGTGATTATATATTTCACATGGTTTGTATATCTCTGTTAACCCCAATATGGTAAATTATCCAATCCTCATCCCTTTCTATTTGATGAACCATAAGTTTTTTAATGAATCTGTGATTGCCTTTCTCTGTGGAAATATCTTCATTAGTATCAATTTTTATGTAACTCCTAAAAGTGATATGATAAGATATGTGTCTTTTACTTTCTCACTTACTACAGGTGGTGTGATTATTTCTAGACTCATCTATGGTGCTGCAAATGGCATTGTTTCATTTTTTTCACTAGCGAATATTCCATCTATACATGGAGGAGTTCTTCTTTGTCCACCCATCTGTTGGTGGACTTTTTGGTTACCTCCATATCTTGGCTATTGTAATACTGTGCAATGCAGATTGGCCTGCCTGTGTCTTTCCAATTCTCTCTTCTTAGATTATAGGTCGAGGAGTGGGCCTGCTGGATCATATGGTAGCTCAATGTTTACCTTTTTAAGGCACCTCCATTCTGTTCTCATTTGTGGCCCTTTCCAAGTCACGTCCCCCTTGAAGTTGAGGGTATGCATTTCTCCACAACAGCTTCAGCATTTATTGTTTGTAGTTTTCTTGCTGATGGTTTTTCTGACAAGTGTGAGCTGATACCCTGTTTTTGGTTGAATTCGCATGTGCTTCATAATCCGTTGAAACTGAGCTTTAAGGCATATCCTTTTTATTTTTCAAGCTGTGATTACCCCTTAGTTCTTCAAAGTGTTCTCTTAAAGTATGTGTCACATTTTGAAATGTTTTGGCCATTACCTCCCTCAAGACATATTGAGGGCATGTTTCATTTACAGTCCTGCATTACTTCTTCCTATGAAATGACCATTAGCACAGGCCTTAAAGCTGTTTTTGCAGGTAACTGCCAGAGGGTGGCAGCCTTTCTATGTTCCCCACCCTGGTAACTAGGGAAATGCCCTTGCGGCCTGTGGTGTTTCTCGGTTATAAATTAGAGTGGAGTGTGCCCGGACAAACCCACACAAGCTGATGTCTCTTTACTTTTGTTGGATTTTTAAATTTAATTTTTATTTTTTATTGGAATAATTTTCCACTGTGTACGTGGACCACTTCTACTTTGTGCATTCTTCGGTTGATGGACATTTTCATTGCTTCCAAGTGTTGGCTATGGAAAATATTGTTGGAGTGCAGGATTGCCAGCCTGTGACTTTTTTTTTTAATATTTATTTATTTATTTATTTATTTATTTATTTATTTATTTATTTATTTATTATTGGCTGTGTTGGATCTTCGTTTGTGCGCGAGGGCTTTCTGTAGTTGCGGCGAGCGGGGGCCACTCTTCATCGCGGTGCGTGGGTCTCTCACTATCGCGGCCTCTCTTGTTGCGGAGCACAGGCTCCATGCGCGCAGGCTCCGTGGTTGTGGCTCACGGGCCCAGTTGCTCCGCGGCATGTGGGATCTTCCCAGACCGGGGCTCGAACCCGTGTGCCCTGCATTGGCAGGCAGACTCTCAACCACTGCACCACCAGGGAAGCCCCAAGCCTGTGACTTTTTGATTCTCATTTTCTCAGGTGATAGGCCCAGCAGTGGGTGTGATTGATTGACTGGTAGCACCGTGTTACCCTTATCAAAGCACCTTCTTTGTGTTTTCATTAGTGGCTCTTACCACGTCCCCCTTAGAATCGAGGGTACGCATTTCTCCACAATCGCTTCAGCATTTATTGTTTGCAGCATTTATGCTAATGGCCCTTCTGGCTGGTGTGAGCTGATAGGTTTTTGTACTTTGGGTTTGCATGTCTTTGAAAATTCATAAAACTCATCATTTTTCTCTGCCGTTTTCTTTTCTGCTCAAAAAAGGAAACAGTTGGGAGTACAATATAACTCTTGAAATTGTCTTCTTGGAAGCTTGCCCTCTGTTAAATTTTTTGGTCGATTTTCCAGCCCAGAATTTTTTTAGAGAGCAGGTCTCATTTCCCGAACTGCAAGTGTGGTGCCTATTTAGTGACCTTTAGCAATGGGTTAAAAGCTGCTGTTGTGGGAAGTGGCCTCAAGCAGGCAGCATTCCTCCATTGCCAAATCTGGGTACTAGGGCAGCAGAGCCTTTCTGGAAGTCGTGTTCCTAGGTTGTAAATTATATTGGAATGTGCATGGAGAAACCCCCATAAGTTTATGTCTCATTATTTCTTCTTGCTTTTAAAAATTTTTTTAATTGGGGTAAAGCTTAGAATATTGTTTGTCTGAGGTGTACACAATCTGGTTCATTTGTACATTATATATGTCTATTCAAGTACAGATCCCCTTCCCATGTAAAATGTTACAGAGGGTTCCTCACACCTCCCTTCTATATGGTAGGTCTTTTTGAAATATGTATATAATATGTGTTTGTATACATATAGTAACACTAACCTTAATTTATCCACTCCCCCCACCTTTCCTTTTAGATGAGCATAGTTTGTTTTCTAAATCTGTGAGTGTCTTTCTCTGTGGAAATATGTTCATTTGTGTCAGTTATTAGATAACGCCTATAAGTGATATCATAGAATATAGGTCTTTTGCTTTCGGACTTACCTCATGTTTCGTGATTATCTCCAGACTCATTTGTGGTGCCTCAAAGAACAATGGTTCATTGTTTTCCATGGCTAATATTCCAATGTGTACATGGACCACTTCTTCTTTATCTATTCACCTGTTGTTGGACATTTTGATTCCTTCACTGTCTTGGCTATTGTGAAGAAGGCTGCACTGAAGCGTTGGCGGCCTGTGTCTTCTCGATTCTTGTCTTCTCCGGTGAGAGGTCCAATGGTGCGCCTGCTGGATTGAATGGTACCTCCATTTTTACTTTTAAACACAGCTCCTTTCTGTTCTCATTATTGGCCGTTACCCCTTTACGTCTCACCAGCAGGTAGAGGGTACACAGTTCTCTAAAACCCCGTCAGCATTTATTGTTTGTAGACTTTTTGCTGATGGTCAGTCGACTGGTGTAAGTTGAAACTTTTTGTAGATTAGATTTCATGGGTCTAACACTCCCTGAGGTTGAGCTTTTATCCATTTTCCTTTTTTTTAAAAGAGCGTGAGTAAAACGTTAATATTCATACTCTCTTCTGGAAACATTTGCCTGTTTTGAAATTTTTGTCCATTCCCTACTTCAGCACAATTTTTTAGGGCAGGTGTCCTTTACAGCCCTGAGTCCTTGTGAATGTTAAGTGACCATTAGCTGTGAGTTTAAAGCTGCTCTTGCAGGAAACGGCCACAAGGTGGCATCATTTCTCCTTTACCAAATTTGGTAACTGGGGAAACAGAGCCTTAATGGAAGTGGTGTTCTAGGTTGTAAATTAGAATGGAATGTGCCAGGAAAAAGCCCTTTATGTTTATGTCTCATTACTTGTTGTTCATATTTATAATTTACTTTTTATTTTTTATCCAAGCAAATTTGATTACAATGGTTTGTTTGTTCTAGGTGTGCAAATGTGGTTCTTTCACACATATACGTGTATCTATTCTTCCTCGCATCCTTTTCCCATATAGGTTATGACACAATGTTGAGTAGTCTTCTCCTGGTCTTCCGTACGTCTTTGGTGATTATATATTTCACATGGTTTGTATATCTCTGTTAACCCCAATATGGTAAATTATCCAATCCTCATCCCTTTCTATCAGATGAACCATAAGTTTTTTAATGAATCTGTGATTGCCTTTCTCTGTGGAAATATCTTCATTAGTATCAATTTTTATGTAACTCCTAAAAGTGATATGATAGGATATGTGTCTTTTACTTTCTCACTTACTACAGGTGGTGTGATTACGTCTAGACTCATCTATGGTGCTGCAAATGGCATTGTTTCATTTTTTTCACTAGCGAATATTCCATCTATACATGGAGGAGTTCTTCTTTGTCCACCCATCTGTTGGTGGACTTTTTGGTTACCTCCATATCTTGGCTATTGTAATACTGTGCAATGCAGATTGGCCTGCCTGTGTCTTTCCAATTCTCTCTTCTTAGATTATAGGTCGAGGAGTGGGCCTGCTGGATCATATGGTAGCTCAATGTTTACCTTTTTAAGGCACCTCCAATCTGTTCTCATTTGTGGCCCTTTCCAAGTTACGTCCCCCTTGAAGTTGAGGGTATGCATTTCTCCACAACAGCTTCAGCATTTATTGTTTGTAGTTTTCTTGCTGATGGTTTTTCTGACAAGTGTGAGCTGATACCTCTTTTTGGTTGAATTCGCATGTGCCTCATAATCCGTTGAAACTGAGCTTTAAGGCATATCCTTTTTATTTTTCAAGCTGTGATTACCCCTTAGTTCTTCAAAGTGTTCTCTTAAAGTATGTGTCACATTTAGAAATGTTTTGGCCATTACCTCCCTCAGGACATATTGAGGGCATGTTTCATTTACAGTCCTGCATTACTTCTTCCTATGAAATGACCATTAGCACAGGCCTTAAAGCTGTTTTTGCAGGTAACTGCCAGAGGGTGGCAGCCTTTCTATGTTCCCCACCCTGGTAACTAGGGAAATGCCCTTGCGGCCTGTGGTGTTTCTCGGTATAAATTAGAGTGGAGTGTGCCCGGACAAACCCACACAAGCTGATGTCTCTTTACTTTTGTTGGATTTTTAAATTTAATTTTTATTTTTTATTGGAATAATTTTCCACTGTGTACGTGGACCACTTCTACTTTGTGCATTCCTCGGTTGATGGACATTTTCATTGCTTCCAAGTGTTGGCTATGGAAAATATTGTTAGAGTGCAGGATTGCCAGCCTGTAACTTGTTTTTTTTAATATTTATTTATTTATTTATTTATTTATTTATTTATTTTTGGCTGTGTTGGATCTTCGTTTGTGCGCGAGGGCTTTCTGTAGTTGCGGCGAGCGGGGGCCACTCTTCATCACGGTGCGTGGGTCTCTCACTATCGCGGCCTCTCTTGTTGCGGAGCACAGGCTCCATGCGCGCAGGCTCCGTGGTTGTTGCTCACGGGCCCAGTTGCTCCGCGGCATGTGGGATCTTCCCAGACCGGGGCTCGAACCCGTGTGCCCTGCATTGGCAGGCAGACTCTCAACCACTGCACCACCAGGGAAGCCCCAAGCCTGTGACTTTTTGATTCTCATTTTCTCAGGTGATAGGCCCAGCAGTGGGTGTGATTGATGGACTGGTAGCACCGTGTTACCCTTATCAAAGCACCTTCTTTGTGTTTTCATTAGTGGCTCTTACCACGTCCCCCTTAGAATCGAGGGTACGCATTTCTCCACAATCGCTTCAGCATTTATTGTTTGCAGCATTTATGCTAATGGCCCTTCTGGCTGGTGTGAGCTGATAGGTTTTTGTACTTTGGGTTTGCATGTCTTTGAAAATTCATAAAACTCATCATTTTTCTCTGCCGTTTTCTTTTCTGCTCAAAAAAGGAAACAGCTGGGAGTACAATA
>NW_028124696.1:0-83121 GCF_965194825.1 Balaenoptera physalus
TACTTGGAGCATCAGCACCTTTAACCTCCTGTTCCGTACAGGTTGCAATTTGTCCTGAGGATGAACGGGAAGACGGGGAACCAATGAGAGACTAGCTCTTGGTGTTGGGACAGGCACAGGTCACTCTATTTTCCCATCAGGAAGAAGAATTAACCACAGGCTCAGCCTGCCCCCCGGAACCAGAACAGGGCCTGAAGCCATCCTGCGCTTTTGCGGCCAGCTCCCAAGAAAGCGACTTGTGAAATGGAGCTTCAGGGCACTGCAATTCACAAACCTGCAGAGTTATAAATGATAACTCTCGTCCACAAATATATTGAGGGAAGGCAAAGAAGAGGATTTGAAATCAAGGCAGAATTGCAGGAAACAGATTTCAGGAGGTAGATTCGAATCGCCTTTAAAGCACATGAAAAGCGGCAAAACGTTGACAATGATGCCCTTGGCCAAAAAGGGCGTATGCGTTTTTTCCTGAATATATTCAGGAAAAAACGCATACGCCCTTTTTGGCCAACCAAGCAACCTGGAAAGGCAAATCAGCGCTACAAAGAAGTCTCGCTTCCCATCGGTCAAAAGGGCCATGCTGAAAAAAGTGTCAAAACCAGGAATGCAGGACAGGCCATGGAGAAATGGGAGCCTTGCTACACTGATGGGCGGGATGTAAATCGCCAACAGCCACTCTGGAGAAGTGTACGGTGTGTCCTGAAACATCTAAAAAACACAGCTTAGAGAGCATAGGGCACTTCCACGCATGGGGGGATAAAGTGGGAAAATTGAAAATCAGCAAGACACAAGCACCCCAAAGTTTAGGGCTGCTCTGTTGACAAGGACCTCCACTTCATTCCACCTTAAATATCCCAGGACAGCGAAAAATGGATCAAAAAGTTGTGGTCCTTATGTACAATGGAATATCACTCAGCCATGAAATCAATGTCATAAGGCTAGTAGCAGCATGATGAGTGGATTTAGGTAAGACGATTCTAAGTGAAATAAGTCACACAGAAAAGGACACTTCTCATAAGGTGTCACTTATAGAGGGAATGTAAAAACCGTTACACTTGAACTGAATTACAAAACAGAACAGAGTCACACATGCAGAAAACACACTATGGCTGCTTAACGGGAAAGGTGAGGTGGGGTGATACATAAAACAAGAGCTTCAAATTAGCTCAGATACCGTTCCATAAACCCAATATGTAATAGACAAGACCTACTCCTTGCTCAGAGAACTGGACTCAACACGCCCGATTCACCGCCCAAGAATATATCTGACTAGTAATAATCTTAAAACCTATGTATTGATATCTCTCTGTTAGTGTGTCAAGTGGGTGTAAAGCGGCATAAACACAGCCGTGAAAAGCAGCTAAACCCCATTATAAAAATAAATTACTTTTAAAAACCCATGAAACAAAGACAGGGAAAGAGAGAGAAATTCTTACACAATTCGTTCAGGGGCTGTGATGCAACCTGGATTGACCATATCTAGACCCACAGCTGGATGAGACATAAGGGTGGACACTCTTGGGGCTGAGAGGTTTGGTGAGGTTGGGTGAACAAACGCAGACCCTTTAAAGTAATACTGCGTGCTACCCATCGCATGGGTCCCAAATCTCCAGGTTCAAGGGCATCTTCCTACATCGAAAACATGCATGAGAAACCCAGAAGATGGTACACCGTGTGATGGGGAAAGGTTTCTAAAACGCACCTCATTTCTCATCTCCTTGTGCTCGGGTTCGCCATTCCAGCCACTTTACTAGCAATCTCCCTACTTGGAGCATCAGCACCTTTAACCTCCTGTTCCGTACAGGTTGCAATTTGTCCTGAGGATGAACGGGAAGACGGGGAACCAATGAGAGACTAGCTCTTGGTGTTGGGACAGGCACAGGTCACTCTATTTTCCCATCAGGAAGAAGAATTAACCACAGGCTCAGCCTGCCCCCCGGAACCAGAACAGGGCCTGAAGCCATCCTGCGCTTTTGCGGCCAGCTCCCAAGAAAGCGACTTGTAAAATGGAGCTTCAGGGCACTGCAATTCACAAACCTGCAGAGTTATAAATGATAACTCTCGTCCACAAATATATTGAGGGAAGGCAAAGAAGAGGATTTGAAATCAAGGCAGAATTGCAGGAAACAGATTTCAGGAGGTAGATTCGAATCGCCTTTAAAGCACATGAAAAGCGGCAAAACGTTGACAATGATGCCCTTGGCCAAAAAGGGCGTATGCGTTTTTTCCTGAATATATTCAGGAAAAAACGCATACGCCCTTTTTGGCCAACCAAGCAACCTGGAAAGGCAAATCAGCGCTACAAAGAAGTCTCGCTTCCCATCGGTCAAAAGGGCCATGCTGAAAAAAGTGTCAAAACCAGGAATGCAGGACAGGCCATGGAGAAATGGGAGCCTTGCTACACTGATGGGCGGGATGTAAATCGCCAACAGCCACTCTGGAGAAGTGTACGGTGTGTCCTGAAACATCTAAAAAACACAGCTTAGAGAGCATAGGGCACTTCCACGCATGGGGGGATAAAGTGGGAAAATTGAAAATCAGCAAGACACAAGCACCCCACAGTTTAGGGCTGCTCTGTTGACAAGGACCTCCACTTCATTCCACCTTAAATATCCCAGGACAGCGAAAAATGGATCAAAAAGTTGTGGTCCTTATGTACAATGGAATATCACTCAGCCATGAAATCAATGTCATAAGGCTAGTAGCAGCATGATGAGTGGATTTAGGTAAGACGATTCTAAGTGAAATAAGTCACACAGAAAAGGACACTTCTCATAAGGTGTCACTTATAGAGGGAATGTAAAAACCGTTACACTTGAACTGAATTACAAAACAGAACAGAGTCACACATGCAGAAAACACACTATGGCTGCTTAACGGGAAAGGTGAGGTGGGGTGATACATAAAACAAGAGCTTCAAATTAGCTCAGATACCGTTCCATAAACCCAATATGTAATAGACAAGACCTACTCCTTGCTCAGAGAACTGGACTCAACACGCCCGATTCACCACACAAGAATATATCTGACTAGTAATAATCTTAAAACCTATGTATTGATATCTCTCTGTTAGTGTGTCAAGTGGGTGTAAAGCGGCATAAACACAGCCGTGAAAAGCAGCTAAACCCCATTATAAAAATAAATTACTTTTAAAAACCCATGAAACAAAGACAGGGAAAGAGAGAGAAATTCTTACACAATTCGTTCAGGGGCTGTGATGCAACCTGGATTGACCATATCTAGACCCACAGCTGGATGAGACATAAGGGTGGACACTCTTGGGGCTGAGAGGTTTGGTGAGGTTGGATGAACAAACGCAGACCCTTTAAAGTAATACTGCGTGCTACCCATCGCATGGGTCCCAAATCTCCAGGTTCAAGGGCATCTTCCTACATCGAAAACATGCATGAGAAACCCAGAAGATGGTACACCGTGTGATGGGGAAAGGTTTCTAAAACGCACCTCATTTCTCATCTCCTTGTGCTCGGGTTCGCCATTCCAGCCACTTTACTAGCAATCTCCCTACTTGGAGCATCAGCACCTTTAACCTCCTGTTCCGTACAGGTTGCAATTTGTCCTGAGGATGAACGGGAAGACGGGGAACCAATGAGAGACTAGCTCTTGGTGTTGGGACAGGCACAGGTCACTCTATTTTCCCATCAGGAAGAAGAATTAACCACAGGCTCAGCCTGCCCCCCGGAACCAGAACAGGGCCTGAAGCCATCCTGCGCTTTTGCGGCCAGCTCCCAAGAAAGCGACTTGTAAAATGGAGCTTCAGGGCACTGCAATTCACAAACCTGCAGAGTTATAAATGATAACTCTCGTCCACAAATATATTGAGGGAAGGCAAAGAAGAGGATTTGAAATCAAGGCAGAATTGCAGGAAACAGATTTCAGGAGGTAGATTCGAATCGCCTTTAAAGCACATGAAAAGCGGCAAAACGTTGACAATGATGCCCTTGGCCAAAAAGGGCGTATGCGTTTTTTCCTGAATATATTCAGGAAAAAACGCATACGCCCTTTTTGGCCAACCAAGCAACCTGGAAAGGCAAATCAGCGCTACAAAGAAGTCTCGCTTCCCATCGGTCAAAACGGCCATGCTGAAAAAAGTGTCAAAACCAGGAATGCAGGACAGGCCATGGAGAAATGGGAGCCTTGCTACACTGATGGGCGGGATGTAAATCGCCAACAGCCACTCTGGAGAAGTGTACGGTGTGTCCTGAAACATCTAAAAAACACAGCTTAGAGAGCATAGGGCACTTCCACGCATGGGGGGATAAAGTGGGAAAATTGAAAATCAGCAAGACACAAGCACCCCAAAGTTTAGGGCTGCTCTGTTGACAAGGACCTCCACTTCATTCCACCTTAAATATCCCAGGACAGCGAAAAATGGATCAAAAAGTTGTGGTCCTTATGTACAATGGAATATCACTCAGCCATGAAATCAATGTCATAAGGCTAGTAGCAGCATGATGAGTGGATTTAGGTAAGACGATTCTAAGTGAAATAAGTCACACAGAAAAGGACACTTCTCATAAGGTGTCACTTATAGAGGGAATGTAAAAACCGTTACACTTGAACTGAATTACAAAACAGAACAGAGTCACACATGCAGAAAACACACTATGGCTGCTTAACGGGAAAGGTGAGGTGGGGTGATACATAAAACAAGAGCTTCAAATTAGCTCAGATACCGTTCCATAAACCCAATATGTAATAGACAAGACCTACTCCTTGCTCAGAGAACTGGACTCAACACGCCCGATTCACCGCACAAGAATATATCTGACTAGTAATAATCTTAAAACCTATGTATTGATATCTCTCTGTTAGTGTGTCAAGTGGGTGTAAAGCGGCATAAACACAGCCGTGAAAAGCAGCTAAACCCCATTATAAAAATAAATTACTTTTAAAAACCCATGAAACAAAGACAGGGAAAGAGAGAGAAATTCTTACACAATTCGTTCAGGGGCTGTGATGCAACCTGGATTGACCATATCTAGACCCACAGCTGGATGAGACATAAGGGTGGACACTCTTGGGGCTGAGAGGTTTGGTGAGGTTGGGTGAGCAAACGCAGACCCTTTAAAGTAATACTGCGTGCTACCCATCGCATGGGTCCCAAATCTCCAGGTTCAAGGGCATCTTCCTACATCGAAAACATGCATGAGAAACCCAGAAGATGGTACACCGTGTGATGGGGAAAGGTTTCTAAAACGCACCTCATTTCTCATCTCCTTGTGTTCGGGTTCGCCATTCCAGCCACTTTACTAGCAATCTCCCTACTTGGAGCATCAGCACCTTTAACCTCCTGTTCCGTACAGGTTGCAATTTGTCCTGAGGATGAACGGGAAGACGGGGAACCAATGAGAGACTAGCTCTTGGTGTTGGGACAGGCACAGGTCACTCTATTTTCCCATCAGGAAGAAGAATTAACCACAGGCTCAGCCTGCCCCCCGGAACCAGAACAGGGCCTGAAGCCATCCTGCGCTTTTGCGGCCAGCTCCCAAGAAAGCGACTTGTAAAATGGAGCTTCAGGGCACTGCAATTCACAAACCTGCAGAGTTATAAATGATAACTCTCGTCCACAAATATATTGAGGGAAGGCAAAGAAGAGGATTTGAAATCAAGGCAGAATTGCAGGAAACAGATTTCAGGAGGTAGATTCGAATCGCCTTTAAAGCACATGAAAAGCGGCAAAACGTTGACAATGATGCCCTTGGCCAAAAAGGGCGTATGCGTTTTTTCCTGAATATATTCAGGAAAAAACGCATACGCCCTTTTTGGCCAACCAAGCAACCTGGAAAGGCAAATCAGTGCTACAAAGAAGTCTCGCTTCCCATCGGTCAAAACGGCCATGCTGAAAAAAGTGTCAAAACCAGGAATGCAGGACAGGCCATGGAGAAATGGGAGCCTTGCTACACTGATGGGCGGGATGTAAATCGCCAACAGCCACTCTGGAGAAGTGTACGGTGTGTCCTGAAACATCTAAAAAACACAGCTTAGAGAGCATAGGGCACTTCCACGCATGGGGGGATAAAGTGGGAAAATTGAAAATCAGCAAGACACAAGCACCCCAAAGTTTAGGGCTGCTCTGTTGACAAGGACCTCCACTTCATTCCACCTTAAATATCCCAGGACAGCGAAAAATGGATCAAAAAGTTGTGGTCCTTATGTACAATGGAATATCACTCAGCCATGAAATCAATGTCATAAGGCTAGTAGCAGCATGATGAGTGGATTTAGGTAAGACGATTCTAAGTGAAATAAGTCACACAGAAAAGGACACTTCTCATAAGGTGTCACTTATAGAGGGAATGTAAAAACCGTTACACTTGAACTGAATTACAAAACAGAACAGAGTCACACATGCAGAAAACACACTATGGCTGCTTAACGGGAAAGGTGAGGTGGGGTGATACATAAAACAAGAGCTTCAAATTAGCTCAGATACCGTTCCATAAACCCAATATGTAATAGACAAGACCTACTCCTTGCTCAGAGAACTGGACTCAACACGCCCGATTCACCGCACAAGAATATATCTGACTAGTAATAATCTTAAAACCTATGTATTGATATCTCTCTGTTAGTGTGTCAAGTGGGTGTAAAGCGGCATAAACACAGCCGTGAAAAGCAGCTAAACCCCATTATAAAAATAAATTACTTTTAAAAACCCATGAAACAAAGACAGGGAAAGAGAGAGAAATTCTTACACAATTCGTTCAGGGGCTGTGATGCAACCTGGATTGACCATATCTAGACCCACAGCTGGATGAGACATAAGGGTGGACACTCTTGGGGCTGAGAGGTTTGGTGAGGTTGGGTGAGCAAACGCAGACCCTTTAAAGTAATACTGCGTGCTACCCATCGCATGGGTCCCAAATCTCCAGGTTCAAGGGCATCTTCCTACATCGAAAACATGCATGAGAAACCCAGAAGATGGTACACCGTGTGATGGGGAAAGGTTTCTAAAACGCACCTCATTTCTCATCTCCTTGTGCTCGGGTTCGCCATTCCAGCCACTTTACTAGCAATCTCCCTACTTGGAGCATCAGCACCTTTAACCTCCTGTTCCGTACAGGTTGCAATTTGTCCTGAGGATGAACGGGAAGACGGGGAACCAATGAGAGACTAGCTCTTGGTGTTGGGACAGGCACAGGTCACTCTATTTTCCCATCAGGAAGAAGAATTAACCACAGGCTCAGCCTGCCCCCCGGAACCAGAACAGGGCCTGAAGCCATCCTGCGCTTTTGCGGCCAGCTCCCAAGAAAGCGACTTGTAAAATGGAGCTTCAGGGCACTGCAATTCACAAACCTGCAGAGTTATAAATGATAACTCTCGTCCACAAATATATTGAGGGAAGGCAAAGAAGAGGATTTGAAATCAAGGCAGAATTGCAGGAAACAGATTTCAGGAGGTAGATTCGAATCGCCTTTAAAGCACATGAAAAGCGGCAAAACGTTGACAATGATGCCCTTGGCCAAAAAGGGCGTATGCGTTTTTTCCTGAATATATTCAGGAAAAAACGCATACGCCCTTTTTGGCCAACCAAGCAACCTGGAAAGGCAAATCAGCGCTACAAAGAAGTCTCGCTTCCCATCGGTCAAAAGGGCCATGCTGAAAAAAGTGTCAAGACCAGGAATACAGGACAGGCCATGGAGAAATGGGAGCCTTGCTACACTGATGGGCGGGATGTAAATCGCCAACAGCCACTCTGGAGAAGTGTACGGTGTGTCCTGAAACATCTAAAAAACACAGCTTAGAGAGCATAGGGCACTTCCACGCATGGGGGGATAAAGTGGGAAAATTGAAAATCAGCAAGACACAAGCACCCCAAAGTTTAGGGCTGCTCTGTTGACAAGGACCTCCACTTCATTCCACCTTAAATATCCCAGGAAAGCGAAAAATGGATCAAAAAGTTGTGGTCCTTATGTACAATGGAATATCACTCAGCCATGAAATCAATGTCATAAGGCTAGTAGCAGCATGATGAGTGGATTTAGGTAAGACGATTCTAAGTGAAATAAGTCACACAGAAAAGGACACTTCTCATAAGGTGTCACTTATAGAGGGAATGTAAAAACCGTTACACTTGAACTGAATTACAAAACAGAACAGAGTCACACATGCAGAAAACACACTATGGCTGCTTAACGGGAAAGGTGAGGTGGGCTGATACATAAAACAAGAGTTTCAAATTAGCTCAGATACCGTTCCATAAACCCAATATGTAATAGACAAGACCTACTCCTTGCTCAGAGAACTGGACCCAACACGCCCGATTCACCGCACAAGAATATATCTGACTAGTAAAAATCTTAAAACCTATGTATTGATATCTCTCTGTTAGTGTGTCAAGTGGGTGTAAAGCGGCATAAACACAGCCGTGAAAAGCAGCTAAACCCCATTATAAAAATAAATTACTTTTAAAAACCCATGAAACAAAGACAGGGAAAGAGAGAGAAATTCTTACACAATTCGTTCAGGGGCTGTGATGCAACCTGGATTGACCATATCTAGAACCACAGCTGGATGAGACATAAGGGTGGACACTCTTGGGGCTGAGAGGTTTGGTGAGGTTGGGTGAGCAAACGCAGACCCTTTAAAGTAATACTGCGTGCTACCCATCGCATGGGTCCCAAATCTCCAGGTTCAAGGGCATCTTCCTACATCGAAAACATGCATGAGAAACCCAGAAGATGGTACACCGTGTGATGGGGAAAGGTTTCTAAAACGCACCTCATTTCTCATCTCCTTGTGCTCGGGTTCGCCATTCCAGCCACTTTACTAGCAATCTCCCTACTTGGAGCATCAGCACCTTTAACCTCCTGTTCCGTACAGGTTGCAATTTGTCCTGAGGATGAACGGGAAGACGGGGAACCAATGAGAGACTAGCTCTTGGTGTTGGGACAGGCACAGGTCACTCTATTTTCCCATCAGGAAGAAGAATTAACCACAGGCTCAGCCTGCCCCCCGGAACCAGAACAGGGCCTGAAGCCATCCTGCGCTTTTGCGGCCAGCTCCCAAGAAAGCGACTTGTAAAATGGAGCTTCAGGGCACTGCAATTCACAAACCTGCAGAGTTATAAATGATAACTCTCGTCCACAAATATATTGAGGGAAGGCAAAGAAGAGGATTTGAAATCAAGGCAGAATTGCAGGAAACAGATTTCAGGAGGTAGATTCGAATCGCCTTTAAAGCACATGAAAAGCGGCAAAACGTTGACAATGATGCCCTTGGCCAAAAAGGGCGTATGCGTTTTTTCCTGAATATATTCAGGAAAAAACGCATACGCCCTTTTTGGCCAACCAAGCAACCTGGAAAGGCAAATCAGCGCTACAAAGAAGTCTCGCTTCCCATCGGTCAAAAGGGCCATGCTGAAAAAAGTGTCAAAACCAGGAATGCAGGACAGGCCATGGAGAAATGGGAGCCTTGCTACACTGATGGGCGGGATGTAAATCGCCAACAGCCACTCTGGAGAAGTGTACGGTGTGTCCTGAAACATCTAAAAAACACAGCTTAGAGAGCATAGGGCACTTCCACGCATGGGGGGATAAAGTGGGAAAATTGAAAATCAGCAAGACACAAGCACCCCAAAGTTTAGGGCTGCTCTGTTGACAAGGACCTCCACTTCATTCCACCTTAAATATCCCAGGAAAGCGAAAAATGGATCAAAAAGTTGTGGTCCTTATGTACAATGGAATATCACTCAGCCATGAAATCAATGTCATAAGGCTAGTAGCAGCATGATGAGTGGATTTAGGTAAGACGATTCTAAGTGAAATAAGTCACACAGAAAAGGACACTTCTCATAAGGTGTCACTTATAGAGGGAATGTAAAAACCGTTACACTTGAACTGAATTACAAAACAGAACAGAGTCACACATGCAGAAAACACACTATGGCTGCTTAACGGGAAAGGTGAGGTGGGCTGATACATAAAACAAGAGTTTCAAATTAGCTCAGATACCGTTCCATAAACCCAATATGTAATAGACAAGACCTACTCCTTGCTCAGAGAACTGGACCCAACACGCCCGATTCACCGCACAAGAATATATCTGACTAGTAAAAATCTTAAAACCTATGTATTGATATCTCTCTGTTAGTGTGTCAAGTGGGTGTAAAGCGGCATAAACACAGCCGTGAAAAGCAGCTAAACCCCATTATAAAAATAAATTACTTTTAAAAACCCATGAAACAAAGACAGGGAAAGAGAGAGAAATTCTTACACAATTCGTTCAGGGGCTGTGATGCAACCTGGATTGACCATATCTAGAACCACAGCTGGATGAGACATAAGGGTGGACACTCTTGGGGCTGAGAGGTTTGGTGAGGTTGGGTGAGCAAACGCAGACCCTTTAAAGTAATACTGCGTGCTACCCATCGCATGGGTCCCAAATCTCCAGGTTCAAGGGCATCTTCCTACATCGAAAACATGCATGAGAAACCCAGAAGATGGTACACCGTGTGATGGGGAAAGGTTTCTAAAACGCACCTCATTTCTCATCTCCTTGTGCTCGGGTTCGCCATTCCAGCCACTTTACTAGCAATCTCCCTACTTGGAGCATCAGCACCTTTAACCTCCTGTTCCGTACAGGTTGCAATTTGTCCTGAGGATGAACGGGAAGACGGGGAACCAATGAGAGACTAGCTCTTGGTGTTGGGACAGGCACAGGTCACTCTATTTTCCCATCAGGAAGAAGAATTAACCACAGGCTCAGCCTGCCCCCCGGAACCAGAACAGGGCCTGAAGCCATCCTGCGCTTTTGCGGCCAGCTCCCAAGAAAGCGACTTGTAAAATGGAGCTTCAGGGCACTGCAATTCACAAACCTGCAGAGTTATAAATGATAACTCTCGTCCACAAATATATTGAGGGAAGGCAAAGAAGAGGATTTGAAATCAAGGCAGAATTGCAGGAAACAGATTTCAGGAGGTAGATTCGAATCGCCTTTAAAGCACATGAAAAGCGGCAAAACGTTGACAATGATGCCCTTGGCCAAAAAGGGCGTATGCGTTTTTTCCTGAATATATTCAGGAAAAAACGCATACGCCCTTTTTGGCCAACCAAGCAACCTGGAAAGGCAAATCAGCGCTACAAAGAAGTCTCGCTTCCCATCGGTCAAAAGGGCCATGCTGAAAAAAGTGTCAAAACCAGGAATGCAGGACAGGCCATGGAGAAATGGGAGCCTTGCTACACTGATGGGCGGGATGTAAATCGCCAACAGCCACTCTGGAGAAGTGTACGGTGTGTCCTGAAACATCTAAAAAACACAGCTTAGAGAGCATAGGGCACTTCCACGCATGGGGGGATAAAGTGGGAAAATTGAAAATCAGCAAGACACAAGCACCCCAAAGTTTAGGGCTGCTCTGTTGACAAGGACCTCCACTTCATTCCACCTTAAATATCCCAGGACAGCGAAAAATGGATCAAAAAGTTGTGGTCCTTATGTACAATGGAATATCACTCAGCCATGAAATCAATGTCATAAGGCTAGTAGCAGCATGATGAGTGGATTTAGGTAAGACGATTCTAAGTGAAATAAGTCACACAGAAAAGGACACTTCTCATAAGGTGTCACTTATAGAGGGAATGTAAAAACCGTTACACTTGAACTGAATTACAAAACAGAACAGAGTCACACATGCAGAAAACACACTATGGCTGCTTAACGGGAAAGGTGAGGTGGGGTGATACATAAAACAAGAGCTTCAAATTAGCTCAGATACCGTTCCATAAACCCAATATGTAATAGACAAGACCTACTCCTTGCTCAGAGAACTGGACTCAACACGCCCGATTCACCGCACAAGAATATATCTGACTAGTAATAATCTTAAAACCTATGAATTGATATCTCTCTGTTAGTGTGTCAAGTGGGTGTAAAGCGGCATAAACACAGCCGTGAAAAGCAGCTAAACCCCATTATAAAAATAAATTACTTTTAAAAACCCATGAAACAAAGACAGGGAAAGAGAGAGAAATTCTTACACAATTCGTTCAGGGGCTGTGATGCAACATGGATTGACCATATCTAGACCCACAGCTGGATGAGACATAAGGGTGGACACTCTTGGGGCTGAGAGGTTTGGTGAGGTTGGGTGAGAAAACGCAGACCCTTTAAAGTAATACTGCGTGCTACCCATCGCATGGGTCCCAAATCTCCAGGTTCAAGGGCATCTTCCTACATCGAAAACATGCATGAGAAACCCAGAAGATGGTACACCGTGTGATGGGGAAAGGTTTCTAAAACGCACCTCATTTCTCATCTCCTTGTGTTCGGGTTCGCCATTCCAGCCACTTTACTAGCAATCTCCCTACTTGGAGCATCAGCACCTTTAACCTCCTGTTCCGTACAGGTTGCAATTTGTCCTGAGGATGAACGGGAAGACGGGGAACCAATGAGAGACTAGCTCTTGGTGTTGGGACAGGCACAGGTCACTCTATTTTCCCATCAGGAAGAAGAATTAACCACAGGCTCAGCCTGCCCCCCGGAACCAGAACAGGGCCTGAAGCCATCCTGCGCTTTTGCGGCCAGCTCCCAAGAAAGCGACTTGTGAAATGGAGCTTCAGGGCACTGCAATTCACAAACCTGCAGAGTTATAAATGATAACTCTCGTCCACAAATATATTGAGGGAAGGAAAAGAAGAGGATTTGAAATCAAGGCAGAATTGCAGGAAACAGATTTCAGGAGGTAGATACGAATCGCCTTTAAAGCACATGAAAAGCAGCAAAACGTTGACAATGATGCCCTTGGCCAAAAAGGGCGTATGCGTTTTTTCCTGAATATATTCAGGAAAAAACGCATACGCCCTTTTTGGCCAACCAAGCAACCTGGAAAGGCAAATCAGCGCTACAAAGAAGTCTCGCTTCCCATCGGTCAAAAGGGCCATGCTGAAAAAAGTGTCAAAACCAGGAATGCAGGACAGGCCATGGAGAAATGGGAGCCTTGCTACACTGATGGGCGGGATGTAAATCACCAACAGCCACTCTGGAGAAGTGTACGGTGTGTCCTGAAACATCTAAAAAACACAGCTTAGAGAGCATAGGGCACTTCCACGCATGGGGGGATAAAGTGGGAAAATTGAAAATCAGCAAGACACAAGCACCCCAAAGTTTAGGGCTGCTCTGTTGACAAGGACCTCCACTTCATTCCACCTTAAATATCCCAGGAAAGCGAAAAATGGATCAAAAAGTTGTGGTCCTTATGTACAATGGAATATCACTCAGCCATGAAATCAATGTCATAAGGCTAGTAGCAGCATGATGAGTGGATTTAGGTAAGACGATTCTAAGTGAAATAAGTCACACAGAAAAGGACACTTCTCATAAGGTGTCACTTATAGAGGGAATGTAAAAACCGTTACACTTGAACTGAATTACAAAACAGAACAGAGTCACACATGCAGAAAACACACTATGGCTGCTTAACGGGAAAGGTGAGGTGGGGTGATACATAAAACAAGAGCTTCAAATTAGCTCAGATACCGTTCCATAAACCCAATATGTAATAGACAAGACCTACTCCTTGCTCAGAGAACTGGACTCAACACGCCCGATTCACCGCACAAGAATATATCTGACTAGTAATAATCTTAAAACCTATGTATTGATATCTCTCTGTTAGTGTGTCAAGTGGGTGTAAAGCGGCATAAACACAGCCGTGAAAAGCAGCTAAACCCCATTATAAAAATAAATTACTTTTAAAAACCCATGAAACAAAGACAGGGAAAGAGAGAGAAATTCTTACACAATTCGTTCAGGGGCTGTGATGCAACCTGGATTGACCATATCTAGACCCACAGCTGGATGAGACATAAGGGTGGACACTCTTGGGGCTGAGAGGTTTGGTGAGGTTGGGTGAACAAACGCAGACCCTTTAAAGTAATACTGCGTGCTACCCATCGCATGGGTCCCAAATCTCCAGGTTCAAGGGCATCTTCCTACATCGAAAACATGCATGAGAAACCCAGAAGATGGTACACCGTGTGATGGGGAAAGGTTTCTAAAACGCACCTCATTTCTCATCTCCTTGTGCTCGGGTTCGCCATTCCAGCCACTTTACTAGCAATCTCCCTACTTGGAGCATCAGCACCTTTAACCTCCTGTTCCGTACAGGTTGCAATTTGTCCTGAGGATGAACGGGAAGACGGGGAACCAATGAGAGACTAGCTCTTGGTGTTGGGACAGGCACAGGTCACTCTATTTTCCCATCAGGAAGAAGAATTAACCACAGGCTCAGCCTGCCCCCCGGAACCAGAACAAGGCCTGAAGCCATCCTGCTCTTTTGTGGCCAGCTCCCAAGAAAGCGACTTGTAAAATGGAGCTTCAGGGCACTGCAATTCACAAACCTGCAGAGTTATAAATGATAACTCTCGTCCACAAATATATTGAGGGAAGGCAAAGAAGAGGATTTGAAATCAAGGCAGAATTGCAGGAAACAGATTTCAGGAGGTAGATTCGAATCGCCTTTAAAGCACATGAAAAGCGGCAAAACGTTGACAATGATGCCCTTGGCCAAAAAGGGCGTATGCGTTTTTTCCTGAATATATTCAGGAAAAAACGCATACGCCCTTTTTGGCCAACCAAGCAACCTGGAAAGGCAAATCAGCGCTACAAAGAAGTCTCGCTTCCCATCGGTCAAAAGGGCCATGCTGAAAAAAGTGTCAAAACCAGGAATGCAGGACAGGCCATGGAGAAATGGGAGCCTTGCTACACTGATGGGCGGGATGTAAATCGCCAACAGCCACTCTGGAGAAGTGTACGGTGTGTCCTGAAACATCTAAAAAACACAGCTTAGAGAGCATAGGGCACTTCCACGCATGGGGGGATAAAGTGGGAAAATTGAAAATCAGCAAGACACAAGCACCCCAAAGTTTAGGGCTGCTCTGTTGACAAGGACCTCCACTTCATTCCACCTTAAATATCCCAGGACAGCGAAAAATGGATCAAAAAGTTGTGGTCCTTATGTACAATGGAATATCACTCAGCCATGAAATCAATGTCATAAGGCTAGTAGCAGCATGATGAGTGGATTTAGGTAAGACGATTCTAAGTGAAATAAGTCACACAGAAAAGGACACTTCTCATAAGGTGTCACTTATAGAGGGAATGTAAAAACCGTTACACTTGAACTGAATTACAAAACAGAACAGAGTCACACATGCAGAAAACACACTATGGCTGCTTAACGGGAAAGGTGAGGTGGGGTGATACATAAAACAAGAGCTTCAAATTAGCTCAGATACCGTTCCATAAACCCAATATGTAATAGACAAGACCTACTCCTTGCTCAGAGAACTGGACTCAACACGCCCGATTCACCGCCCAAGAATATATCTGACTAGTAATAATCTTAAAACCTATGTATTGATATCTCTCTGTTAGTGTGTCAAGTGGGTGTAAAGCGGCATAAACACAGCCGTGAAAAGCAGCTAAACCCCATTATAAAAATAAATTACTTTTAAAAACCCATGAAACAAAGACAGGGAAAGAGAGAGAAATTCTTACACAATTCGTTCAGGGGCTGTGATGCAACCTGGATTGACCATATCTAGACCCACAGCTGGATGAGACATAAGGGTGGACACTCTTGGGGCTGAGAGGTTTGGTGAGGTTGGGTGAGCAAACGCAGACCCTTTAAAGTAATACTGCGTGCTACCCATCGCATGGGTCCCAAATCTCCAGGTTCAAGGGCATCTTCCTACATCGAAAACATGCATGAGAAACCCAGAAGATGGTACACCGTGTGATGGGGAAAGGTTTCTAAAACGCACCTCATTTCTCATCTCCTTGTGCTCGGGTTCGCCATTCCAGCCACTTTACTAGCAATCTCCCTACTTGGAGCATCAGCACCTTTAACCTCCTGTTCCGTACAGGTTGCAATTTGTCCTGAGGATGAACGGGAAGACGGGGAACCAATGAGAGACTAGCTCTTGGTGTTGGGACAGGCACAGGTCACTCTATTTTCCCATCAGGAAGAAGAATTAACCACAGGCTCAGCCTGCCCCCCGGAACCAGAACAGGGCCTGAAGCCATCCTGCGCTTTTGCGGCCAGCTCCCAAGAAAGCGACTTGTAAAATGGAGCTTCAGGGCACTGCAATTCACAAACCTGCAGAGTTATAAATGATAACTCTCGTCCACAAATATATTGAGGGAAGGCAAAGAAGAGGATTTGAAATCAAGGCAGAATTGCAGGAAACAGATTTCAGGAGGTAGATTCGAATCGCCTTTAAAGCACATGAAAAGCGGCAAAACGTTGACAATGATGCCCTTGGCCAAAAAGGGCGTATGCGTTTTTTCCTGAATATATTCAGGAAAAAACGCATACGCCCTTTTTGGCCAACCAAGCAACCTGGAAAGGCAAATCAGCGCTACAAAGAAGTCTCGCTTCCCATCGGTCAAAAGGGCCATGCTGAAAAAAGTGTCAAAACCAGGAATGCAGGACAGGCCATGGAGAAATGGGAGCCTTGCTACACTGATGGGCGGGATGTAAATCGCCAACAGCCACTCTGGAGAAGTGTACGGTGTGTCCTGAAACATCTAAAAAACACAGCTTAGAGAGCATAGGGCACTTCCACGCATGGGGGGATAAAGTGGGAAAATTGAAAATCAGCAAGACACAAGCACCCCAAAGTTTAGGGCTGCTCTGTTGACAAGGACCTCCACTTCATTCCACCTTAAATATCCCAGGACAGCGAAAAATGGATCAAAAAGTTGTGGTCCTTATGTACAATGGAATATCACTCAGCCATGAAATCAATGTCATAAGGCTAGTAGCAGCATGATGAGTGGATTTAGGTAAGACGATTCTAAGTGAAATAAGTCACACAGAAAAGGACACTTCTCATAAGGTGTCACTTATAGAGGGAATGTAAAAACCGTTACACTTGAACTGAATTACAAAACAGAACAGAGTCACACATGCAGAAAACACACTATGGCTGCTTAACGGGAAAGGTGAGGTGGGGTGATACATAAAACAAGAGCTTCAAATTAGCTCAGATACCGTTCCATAAACCCAATATGTAATAGACAAGACCTACTCCTTGCTCAGAGAACTGGACTCAACACGCCCGATTCACCGCCCAAGAATATATCTGACTAGTAATAATCTTAAAACCTATGTATTGATATCTCTCTGTTAGTGTGTCAAGTGGGTGTAAAGCGGCATAAACACAGCCGTGAAAAGCAGCTAAACCCCATTATAAAAATAAATTACTTTTAAAAACCCATGAAACAAAGACAGGGAAAGAGAGAGAAATTCTTACACAATTCGTTCAGGGGCTGTGATGCAACCTGGATTGACCATATCTAGACCCACAGCTGGATGAGACATAAGGGTGGACACTCTTGGGGCTGAGAGGTTTGGTGAGGTTGGGTGAGCAAACGCAGACCCTTTAAAGTAATACTGCGTGCTACCCATCGCATGGGTCCCAAATCTCCAGGTTCAAGGGCATCTTCCTACATCGAAAACATGCATGAGAAACCCAGAAGATGGTACACCGTGTGATGGGGAAAGGTTTCTAAAACGCACCTCATTTCTCATCTCCTTGTGCTCGGGTTCGCCATTCCAGCCACTTTACTAGCAATCTCCCTACTTGGAGCATCAGCACCTTTAACCTCCTGTTCCGTACAGGTTGCAATTTGTCCTGAGGATGAACGGGAAGACGGGGAACCAATGAGAGACTAGCTCTTGGTGTTGGGACAGGCACAGGTCACTCTATTTTCCCATCAGGAAGAAGAATTAACCACAGGCTCAGCCTGCCCCCCGGAACCAGAACAGGGCCTGAAGCCATCCTGCGCTTTTGCGGCCAGCTCCCAAGAAAGCGACTTGTGAAATGGAGCTTCAGGGCACTGCAATTCACAAACCTGCAGAGTTATAAATGATAACTCTCGTCCACAAATATATTGAGGGAAGGCAAAGAAGAGGATTTGAAATCAAGGCAGAATTGCAGGAAACAGATTTCAGGAGGTAGATTCGAATCGCCTTTAAAGCACATGAAAAGCGGCAAAACGTTGACAATGATGCCCTTGGCCAAAAAGGGCGTATGCGTTTTTTCCTGAATATATTCAGGAAAAAACGCATACGCCCTTTTTGGCCAACCAAGCAACCTGGAAAGGCAAATCAGCGCTACAAAGAAGTCTCGCTTCCCATCGGTCAAAAGGGCCATGCTGAAAAAAGTGTCAAAACCAGGAATGCAGGACAGGCCATGGAGAAATGGGAGCCTTGCTACACTGATGGGCGGGATGTAAATCGCCAACAGCCACTCTGGAGAAGTGTACGGTGTGTCCTGAAACATCTAAAAAACACAGCTTAGAGAGCATAGGGCACTTCCACGCATGGGGGGATAAAGTGGGAAAATTGAAAATCAGCAAGACACAAGCACCCCAAAGTTTAGGGCTGCTCTGTTGACAAGGACCTCCACTTCATTCCACCTTAAATATCCCAGGACAGCGAAAAATGGATCAAAAAGTTGTGGTCCTTATGTACAATGGAATATCACTCAGCCATGAAATCAATGTCATAAGGCTAGTAGCAGCATGATGAGTGGATTTAGGTAAGACGATTCTAAGTGAAATAAGTCACACAGAAAAGGACACTTCTCATAAGGTGTCACTTATAGAGGGAATGTAAAAACCGTTACACTTGAACTGAATTACAAAACAGAACAGAGTCACACATGCAGAAAACACACTATGGCTGCTTAACGGGAAAGGTGAGGTGGGGTGATACATAAAACAAGAGCTTCAAATTAGCTCAGATACCGTTCCATAAACCCAATATGTAATAGACAAGACCTACTCCTTGCTCAGAGAACTGGACTCAACACGCCCGATTCACCGCCCAAGAATATATCTGACTAGTAATAATCTTAAAACCTATGTATTGATATCTCTCTGTTAGTGTGTCAAGTGGGTGTAAAGCGGCATAAACACAGCCGTGAAAAGCAGCTAAACCCCATTATAAAAATAAATTACTTTTAAAAACCCATGAAACAAAGACAGGGAAAGAGAGAGAAATTCTTACACAATTCGTTCAGGGGCTGTGATGCAACCTGGATTGACCATATCTAGACCCACAGCTGGATGAGACATAAGGGTGGACACTCTTGGGGCTGAGAGGTTTGGTGAGGTTGGGTGAGCAAACGCAGACCCTTTAAAGTAATACTGCGTGCTACCCATCGCATGGGTCCCAAATCTCCAGGTTCAAGGGCATCTTCCTACATCGAAAACATGCATGAGAAACCCAGAAGATGGTACACCGTGTGATGGGGAAAGGTTTCTAAAACGCACCTCATTTCTCATCTCCTTGTGCTCGGGTTCGCCATTCCAGCCACTTTACTAGCAATCTCCCTACTTGGAGCATCAGCACCTTTAACCTCCTGTTCCGTACAGGTTGCAATTTGTCCTGAGGATGAACGGGAAGACGGGGAACCAATGAGAGACTAGCTCTTGGTGTTGGGACAGGCACAGGTCACTCTATTTTCCCATCAGGAAGAAGAATTAACCACAGGCTCAGCCTGCCCCCCGGAACCAGAACAGGGCCTGAAGCCATCCTGCGCTTTTGCGGCCAGCTCCCAAGAAAGCGACTTGTGAAATGGAGCTTCAGGGCACTGCAATTCACAAACCTGCAGAGTTATAAATGATAACTCTCGTCCACAAATATATTGAGGGAAGGCAAAGAAGAGGATTTGAAATCAAGGCAGAATTGCAGGAAACAGATTTCAGGAGGTAGATTCGAATCGCCTTTAAAGCACATGAAAAGCGGCAAAACGTTGACAATGATGCCCTTGGCCAAAAAGGGCGTATGCGTTTTTTCCTGAATATATTCAGGAAAAAACGCATACGCCCTTTTTGGCCAACCAAGCAACCTGGAAAGGCAAATCAGCGCTACAAAGAAGTCTCGCTTCCCATCGGTCAAAAGGGCCATGCTGAAAAAAGTGTCAAAACCAGGAATGCAGGACAGGCCATGGAGAAATGGGAGCCTTGCTACACTGATGGGCGGGATGTAAATCGCCAACAGCCACTCTGGAGAAGTGTACGGTGTGTCCTGAAACATCTAAAAAACACAGCTTAGAGAGCATAGGGCACTTCCACGCATGGGGGGATAAAGTGGGAAAATTGAAAATCAGCAAGACACAAGCACCCCAAAGTTTAGGGCTGCTCTGTTGACAAGGACCTCCACTTCATTCCACCTTAAATATCCCAGGACAGCGAAAAATGGATCAAAAAGTTGTGGTCCTTATGTACAATGGAATATCACTCAGCCATGAAATCAATGTCATAAGGCTAGTAGCAGCATGATGAGTGGATTTAGGTAAGACGATTCTAAGTGAAATAAGTCACACAGAAAAGGACACTTCTCATAAGGTGTCACTTATAGAGGGAATGTAAAAACCGTTACACTTGAACTGAATTACAAAACAGAACAGAGTCACACATGCAGAAAACACACTATGGCTGCTTAACGGGAAAGGTGAGGTGGGGTGATACATAAAACAAGAGCTTCAAATTAGCTCAGATACCGTTCCATAAACCCAATATGTAATAGACAAGACCTACTCCTTGCTCAGAGAACTGGACTCAACACGCCCGATTCACCGCCCAAGAATATATCTGACTAGTAATAATCTTAAAACCTATGTATTGATATCTCTCTGTTAGTGTGTCAAGTGGGTGTAAAGCGGCATAAACACAGCCGTGAAAAGCAGCTAAACCCCATTATAAAAATAAATTACTTTTAAAAACCCATGAAACAAAGACAGGGAAAGAGAGAGAAATTCTTACACAATTCGTTCAGGGGCTGTGATGCAACCTGGATTGACCATATCTAGACCCACAGCTGGATGAGACATAAGGGTGGACACTCTTGGGGCTGAGAGGTTTGGTGAGGTTGGGTGAACAAACGCAGACCCTTTAAAGTAATACTGCGTGCTACCCATCGCATGGGTCCCAAATCTCCAGGTTCAAGGGCATCTTCCTACATCGAAAACATGCATGAGAAACCCAGAAGATGGTACACCGTGTGATGGGGAAAGGTTTCTAAAACGCACCTCATTTCTCATCTCCTTGTGCTCGGGTTCGCCATTCCAGCCACTTTACTAGCAATCTCCCTACTTGGAGCATCAGCACCTTTAACCTCCTGTTCCGTACAGGTTGCAATTTGTCCTGAGGATGAACGGGAAGACGGGGAACCAATGAGAGACTAGCTCTTGGTGTTGGGACAGGCACAGGTCACTCTATTTTCCCATCAGGAAGAAGAATTAACCACAGGCTCAGCCTGCCCCCCGGAACCAGAACAGGGCCTGAAGCCATCCTGCGCTTTTGCGGCCAGCTCCCAAGAAAGCGACTTGTAAAATGGAGCTTCAGGGCACTGCAATTCACAAACCTGCAGAGTTATAAATGATAACTCTCGTCCACAAATATATTGAGGGAAGGCAAAGAAGAGGATTTGAAATCAAGGCAGAATTGCAGGAAACAGATTTCAGGAGGTAGATTCGAATCGCCTTTAAAGCACATGAAAAGCGGCAAAACGTTGACAATGATGCCCTTGGCCAAAAAGGGCGTATGCGTTTTTTCCTGAATATATTCAGGAAAAAACGCATACGCCCTTTTTGGCCAACCAAGCAACCTGGAAAGGCAAATCAGCGCTACAAAGAAGTCTCGCTTCCCATCGGTCAAAAGGGCCATGCTGAAAAAAGTGTCAAAACCAGGAATGCAGGACAGGCCATGGAGAAATGGGAGCCTTGCTACACTGATGGGCGGGATGTAAATCGCCAACAGCCACTCTGGAGAAGTGTACGGTGTGTCCTGAAACATCTAAAAAACACAGCTTAGAGAGCATAGGGCACTTCCACGCATGGGGGGATAAAGTGGGAAAATTGAAAATCAGCAAGACACAAGCACCCCACAGTTTAGGGCTGCTCTGTTGACAAGGACCTCCACTTCATTCCACCTTAAATATCCCAGGACAGCGAAAAATGGATCAAAAAGTTGTGGTCCTTATGTACAATGGAATATCACTCAGCCATGAAATCAATGTCATAAGGCTAGTAGCAGCATGATGAGTGGATTTAGGTAAGACGATTCTAAGTGAAATAAGTCACACAGAAAAGGACACTTCTCATAAGGTGTCACTTATAGAGGGAATGTAAAAACCGTTACACTTGAACTGAATTACAAAACAGAACAGAGTCACACATGCAGAAAACACACTATGGCTGCTTAACGGGAAAGGTGAGGTGGGGTGATACATAAAACAAGAGCTTCAAATTAGCTCAGATACCGTTCCATAAACCCAATATGTAATAGACAAGACCTACTCCTTGCTCAGAGAACTGGACTCAACACGCCCGATTCACCACACAAGAATATATCTGACTAGTAATAATCTTAAAACCTATGTATTGATATCTCTCTGTTAGTGTGTCAAGTGGGTGTAAAGCGGCATAAACACAGCCGTGAAAAGCAGCTAAACCCCATTATAAAAATAAATTACTTTTAAAAACCCATGAAACAAAGACAGGGAAAGAGAGAGAAATTCTTACACAATTCGTTCAGGGGCTGTGATGCAACCTGGATTGACCATATCTAGACCCACAGCTGGATGAGACATAAGGGTGGACACTCTTGGGGCTGAGAGGTTTGGTGAGGTTGGATGAACAAACGCAGACCCTTTAAAGTAATACTGCGTGCTACCCATCGCATGGGTCCCAAATCTCCAGGTTCAAGGGCATCTTCCTACATCGAAAACATGCATGAGAAACCCAGAAGATGGTACACCGTGTGATGGGGAAAGGTTTCTAAAACGCACCTCATTTCTCATCTCCTTGTGCTCGGGTTCGCCATTCCAGCCACTTTACTAGCAATCTCCCTACTTGGAGCATCAGCACCTTTAACCTCCTGTTCCGTACAGGTTGCAATTTGTCCTGAGGATGAACGGGAAGACGGGGAACCAATGAGAGACTAGCTCTTGGTGTTGGGACAGGCACAGGTCACTCTATTTTCCCATCAGGAAGAAGAATTAACCACAGGCTCAGCCTGCCCCCCGGAACCAGAACAGGGCCTGAAGCCATCCTGCGCTTTTGCGGCCAGCTCCCAAGAAAGCGACTTGTAAAATGGAGCTTCAGGGCACTGCAATTCACAAACCTGCAGAGTTATAAATGATAACTCTCGTCCACAAATATATTGAGGGAAGGCAAAGAAGAGGATTTGAAATCAAGGCAGAATTGCAGGAAACAGATTTCAGGAGGTAGATTCGAATCGCCTTTAAAGCACATGAAAAGCGGCAAAACGTTGACAATGATGCCCTTGGCCAAAAAGGGCGTATGCGTTTTTTCCTGAATATATTCAGGAAAAAACGCATACGCCCTTTTTGGCCAACCAAGCAACCTGGAAAGGCAAATCAGCGCTACAAAGAAGTCTCGCTTCCCATCGGTCAAAACGGCCATGCTGAAAAAAGTGTCAAAACCAGGAATGCAGGACAGGCCATGGAGAAATGGGAGCCTTGCTACACTGATGGGCGGGATGTAAATCGCCAACAGCCACTCTGGAGAAGTGTACGGTGTGTCCTGAAACATCTAAAAAACACAGCTTAGAGAGCATAGGGCACTTCCACGCATGGGGGGATAAAGTGGGAAAATTGAAAATCAGCAAGACACAAGCACCCCAAAGTTTAGGGCTGCTCTGTTGACAAGGACCTCCACTTCATTCCACCTTAAATATCCCAGGACAGCGAAAAATGGATCAAAAAGTTGTGGTCCTTATGTACAATGGAATATCACTCAGCCATGAAATCAATGTCATAAGGCTAGTAGCAGCATGATGAGTGGATTTAGGTAAGACGATTCTAAGTGAAATAAGTCACACAGAAAAGGACACTTCTCATAAGGTGTCACTTATAGAGGGAATGTAAAAACCGTTACACTTGAACTGAATTACAAAACAGAACAGAGTCACACATGCAGAAAACACACTATGGCTGCTTAACGGGAAAGGTGAGGTGGGGTGATACATAAAACAAGAGCTTCAAATTAGCTCAGATACCGTTCCATAAACCCAATATGTAATAGACAAGACCTACTCCTTGCTCAGAGAACTGGACTCAACACGCCCGATTCACCGCACAAGAATATATCTGACTAGTAATAATCTTAAAACCTATGTATTGATATCTCTCTGTTAGTGTGTCAAGTGGGTGTAAAGCGGCATAAACACAGCCGTGAAAAGCAGCTAAACCCCATTATAAAAATAAATTACTTTTAAAAACCCATGAAACAAAGACAGGGAAAGAGAGAGAAATTCTTACACAATTCGTTCAGGGGCTGTGATGCAACCTGGATTGACCATATCTAGACCCACAGCTGGATGAGACATAAGGGTGGACACTCTTGGGGCTGAGAGGTTTGGTGAGGTTGGGTGAGCAAACGCAGACCCTTTAAAGTAATACTGCGTGCTACCCATCGCATGGGTCCCAAATCTCCAGGTTCAAGGGCATCTTCCTACATCGAAAACATGCATGAGAAACCCAGAAGATGGTACACCGTGTGATGGGGAAAGGTTTCTAAAACGCACCTCATTTCTCATCTCCTTGTGTTCGGGTTCGCCATTCCAGCCACTTTACTAGCAATCTCCCTACTTGGAGCATCAGCACCTTTAACCTCCTGTTCCGTACAGGTTGCAATTTGTCCTGAGGATGAACGGGAAGACGGGGAACCAATGAGAGACTAGCTCTTGGTGTTGGGACAGGCACAGGTCACTCTATTTTCCCATCAGGAAGAAGAATTAACCACAGGCTCAGCCTGCCCCCCGGAACCAGAACAGGGCCTGAAGCCATCCTGCGCTTTTGCGGCCAGCTCCCAAGAAAGCGACTTGTAAAATGGAGCTTCAGGGCACTGCAATTCACAAACCTGCAGAGTTATAAATGATAACTCTCGTCCACAAATATATTGAGGGAAGGCAAAGAAGAGGATTTGAAATCAAGGCAGAATTGCAGGAAACAGATTTCAGGAGGTAGATTCGAATCGCCTTTAAAGCACATGAAAAGCGGCAAAACGTTGACAATGATGCCCTTGGCCAAAAAGGGCGTATGCGTTTTTTCCTGAATATATTCAGGAAAAAACGCATACGCCCTTTTTGGCCAACCAAGCAACCTGGAAAGGCAAATCAGTGCTACAAAGAAGTCTCGCTTCCCATCGGTCAAAACGGCCATGCTGAAAAAAGTGTCAAAACCAGGAATGCAGGACAGGCCATGGAGAAATGGGAGCCTTGCTACACTGATGGGCGGGATGTAAATCGCCAACAGCCACTCTGGAGAAGTGTACGGTGTGTCCTGAAACATCTAAAAAACACAGCTTAGAGAGCATAGGGCACTTCCACGCATGGGGGGATAAAGTGGGAAAATTGAAAATCAGCAAGACACAAGCACCCCAAAGTTTAGGGCTGCTCTGTTGACAAGGACCTCCACTTCATTCCACCTTAAATATCCCAGGACAGCGAAAAATGGATCAAAAAGTTGTGGTCCTTATGTACAATGGAATATCACTCAGCCATGAAATCAATGTCATAAGGCTAGTAGCAGCATGATGAGTGGATTTAGGTAAGACGATTCTAAGTGAAATAAGTCACACAGAAAAGGACACTTCTCATAAGGTGTCACTTATAGAGGGAATGTAAAAACCGTTACACTTGAACTGAATTACAAAACAGAACAGAGTCACACATGCAGAAAACACACTATGGCTGCTTAACGGGAAAGGTGAGGTGGGGTGATACATAAAACAAGAGCTTCAAATTAGCTCAGATACCGTTCCATAAACCCAATATGTAATAGACAAGACCTACTCCTTGCTCAGAGAACTGGACTCAACACGCCCGATTCACCGCACAAGAATATATCTGACTAGTAATAATCTTAAAACCTATGTATTGATATCTCTCTGTTAGTGTGTCAAGTGGGTGTAAAGCGGCATAAACACAGCCGTGAAAAGCAGCTAAACCCCATTATAAAAATAAATTACTTTTAAAAACCCATGAAACAAAGACAGGGAAAGAGAGAGAAATTCTTACACAATTCGTTCAGGGGCTGTGATGCAACCTGGATTGACCATATCTAGACCCACAGCTGGATGAGACATAAGGGTGGACACTCTTGGGGCTGAGAGGTTTGGTGAGGTTGGGTGAGCAAACGCAGACCCTTTAAAGTAATACTGCGTGCTACCCATCGCATGGGTCCCAAATCTCCAGGTTCAAGGGCATCTTCCTACATCGAAAACATGCATGAGAAACCCAGAAGATGGTACACCGTGTGATGGGGAAAGGTTTCTAAAACGCACCTCATTTCTCATCTCCTTGTGCTCGGGTTCGCCATTCCAGCCACTTTACTAGCAATCTCCCTACTTGGAGCATCAGCACCTTTAACCTCCTGTTCCGTACAGGTTGCAATTTGTCCTGAGGATGAACGGGAAGACGGGGAACCAATGAGAGACTAGCTCTTGGTGTTGGGACAGGCACAGGTCACTCTATTTTCCCATCAGGAAGAAGAATTAACCACAGGCTCAGCCTGCCCCCCGGAACCAGAACAGGGCCTGAAGCCATCCTGCGCTTTTGCGGCCAGCTCCCAAGAAAGCGACTTGTAAAATGGAGCTTCAGGGCACTGCAATTCACAAACCTGCAGAGTTATAAATGATAACTCTCGTCCACAAATATATTGAGGGAAGGCAAAGAAGAGGATTTGAAATCAAGGCAGAATTGCAGGAAACAGATTTCAGGAGGTAGATTCGAATCGCCTTTAAAGCACATGAAAAGCGGCAAAACGTTGACAATGATGCCCTTGGCCAAAAAGGGCGTATGCGTTTTTTCCTGAATATATTCAGGAAAAAACGCATACGCCCTTTTTGGCCAACCAAGCAACCTGGAAAGGCAAATCAGCGCTACAAAGAAGTCTCGCTTCCCATCGGTCAAAAGGGCCATGCTGAAAAAAGTGTCAAGACCAGGAATACAGGACAGGCCATGGAGAAATGGGAGCCTTGCTACACTGATGGGCGGGATGTAAATCGCCAACAGCCACTCTGGAGAAGTGTACGGTGTGTCCTGAAACATCTAAAAAACACAGCTTAGAGAGCATAGGGCACTTCCACGCATGGGGGGATAAAGTGGGAAAATTGAAAATCAGCAAGACACAAGCACCCCAAAGTTTAGGGCTGCTCTGTTGACAAGGACCTCCACTTCATTCCACCTTAAATATCCCAGGAAAGCGAAAAATGGATCAAAAAGTTGTGGTCCTTATGTACAATGGAATATCACTCAGCCATGAAATCAATGTCATAAGGCTAGTAGCAGCATGATGAGTGGATTTAGGTAAGACGATTCTAAGTGAAATAAGTCACACAGAAAAGGACACTTCTCATAAGGTGTCACTTATAGAGGGAATGTAAAAACCGTTACACTTGAACTGAATTACAAAACAGAACAGAGTCACACATGCAGAAAACACACTATGGCTGCTTAACGGGAAAGGTGAGGTGGGCTGATACATAAAACAAGAGTTTCAAATTAGCTCAGATACCGTTCCATAAACCCAATATGTAATAGACAAGACCTACTCCTTGCTCAGAGAACTGGACCCAACACGCCCGATTCACCGCACAAGAATATATCTGACTAGTAAAAATCTTAAAACCTATGTATTGATATCTCTCTGTTAGTGTGTCAAGTGGGTGTAAAGCGGCATAAACACAGCCGTGAAAAGCAGCTAAACCCCATTATAAAAATAAATTACTTTTAAAAACCCATGAAACAAAGACAGGGAAAGAGAGAGAAATTCTTACACAATTCGTTCAGGGGCTGTGATGCAACCTGGATTGACCATATCTAGAACCACAGCTGGATGAGACATAAGGGTGGACACTCTTGGGGCTGAGAGGTTTGGTGAGGTTGGGTGAGCAAACGCAGACCCTTTAAAGTAATACTGCGTGCTACCCATCGCATGGGTCCCAAATCTCCAGGTTCAAGGGCATCTTCCTACATCGAAAACATGCATGAGAAACCCAGAAGATGGTACACCGTGTGATGGGGAAAGGTTTCTAAAACGCACCTCATTTCTCATCTCCTTGTGCTCGGGTTCGCCATTCCAGCCACTTTACTAGCAATCTCCCTACTTGGAGCATCAGCACCTTTAACCTCCTGTTCCGTACAGGTTGCAATTTGTCCTGAGGATGAACGGGAAGACGGGGAACCAATGAGAGACTAGCTCTTGGTGTTGGGACAGGCACAGGTCACTCTATTTTCCCATCAGGAAGAAGAATTAACCACAGGCTCAGCCTGCCCCCCGGAACCAGAACAGGGCCTGAAGCCATCCTGCGCTTTTGCGGCCAGCTCCCAAGAAAGCGACTTGTAAAATGGAGCTTCAGGGCACTGCAATTCACAAACCTGCAGAGTTATAAATGATAACTCTCGTCCACAAATATATTGAGGGAAGGCAAAGAAGAGGATTTGAAATCAAGGCAGAATTGCAGGAAACAGATTTCAGGAGGTAGATTCGAATCGCCTTTAAAGCACATGAAAAGCGGCAAAACGTTGACAATGATGCCCTTGGCCAAAAAGGGCGTATGCGTTTTTTCCTGAATATATTCAGGAAAAAACGCATACGCCCTTTTTGGCCAACCAAGCAACCTGGAAAGGCAAATCAGCGCTACAAAGAAGTCTCGCTTCCCATCGGTCAAAAGGGCCATGCTGAAAAAAGTGTCAAAACCAGGAATGCAGGACAGGCCATGGAGAAATGGGAGCCTTGCTACACTGATGGGCGGGATGTAAATCGCCAACAGCCACTCTGGAGAAGTGTACGGTGTGTCCTGAAACATCTAAAAAACACAGCTTAGAGAGCATAGGGCACTTCCACGCATGGGGGGATAAAGTGGGAAAATTGAAAATCAGCAAGACACAAGCACCCCAAAGTTTAGGGCTGCTCTGTTGACAAGGACCTCCACTTCATTCCACCTTAAATATCCCAGGAAAGCGAAAAATGGATCAAAAAGTTGTGGTCCTTATGTACAATGGAATATCACTCAGCCATGAAATCAATGTCATAAGGCTAGTAGCAGCATGATGAGTGGATTTAGGTAAGACGATTCTAAGTGAAATAAGTCACACAGAAAAGGACACTTCTCATAAGGTGTCACTTATAGAGGGAATGTAAAAACCGTTACACTTGAACTGAATTACAAAACAGAACAGAGTCACACATGCAGAAAACACACTATGGCTGCTTAACGGGAAAGGTGAGGTGGGCTGATACATAAAACAAGAGTTTCAAATTAGCTCAGATACCGTTCCATAAACCCAATATGTAATAGACAAGACCTACTCCTTGCTCAGAGAACTGGACCCAACACGCCCGATTCACCGCACAAGAATATATCTGACTAGTAAAAATCTTAAAACCTATGTATTGATATCTCTCTGTTAGTGTGTCAAGTGGGTGTAAAGCGGCATAAACACAGCCGTGAAAAGCAGCTAAACCCCATTATAAAAATAAATTACTTTTAAAAACCCATGAAACAAAGACAGGGAAAGAGAGAGAAATTCTTACACAATTCGTTCAGGGGCTGTGATGCAACCTGGATTGACCATATCTAGAACCACAGCTGGATGAGACATAAGGGTGGACACTCTTGGGGCTGAGAGGTTTGGTGAGGTTGGGTGAGCAAACGCAGACCCTTTAAAGTAATACTGCGTGCTACCCATCGCATGGGTCCCAAATCTCCAGGTTCAAGGGCATCTTCCTACATCGAAAACATGCATGAGAAACCCAGAAGATGGTACACCGTGTGATGGGGAAAGGTTTCTAAAACGCACCTCATTTCTCATCTCCTTGTGCTCGGGTTCGCCATTCCAGCCACTTTACTAGCAATCTCCCTACTTGGAGCATCAGCACCTTTAACCTCCTGTTCCGTACAGGTTGCAATTTGTCCTGAGGATGAACGGGAAGACGGGGAACCAATGAGAGACTAGCTCTTGGTGTTGGGACAGGCACAGGTCACTCTATTTTCCCATCAGGAAGAAGAATTAACCACAGGCTCAGCCTGCCCCCCGGAACCAGAACAGGGCCTGAAGCCATCCTGCGCTTTTGCGGCCAGCTCCCAAGAAAGCGACTTGTAAAATGGAGCTTCAGGGCACTGCAATTCACAAACCTGCAGAGTTATAAATGATAACTCTCGTCCACAAATATATTGAGGGAAGGCAAAGAAGAGGATTTGAAATCAAGGCAGAATTGCAGGAAACAGATTTCAGGAGGTAGATTCGAATCGCCTTTAAAGCACATGAAAAGCGGCAAAACGTTGACAATGATGCCCTTGGCCAAAAAGGGCGTATGCGTTTTTTCCTGAATATATTCAGGAAAAAACGCATACGCCCTTTTTGGCCAACCAAGCAACCTGGAAAGGCAAATCAGCGCTACAAAGAAGTCTCGCTTCCCATCGGTCAAAAGGGCCATGCTGAAAAAAGTGTCAAAACCAGGAATGCAGGACAGGCCATGGAGAAATGGGAGCCTTGCTACACTGATGGGCGGGATGTAAATCGCCAACAGCCACTCTGGAGAAGTGTACGGTGTGTCCTGAAACATCTAAAAAACACAGCTTAGAGAGCATAGGGCACTTCCACGCATGGGGGGATAAAGTGGGAAAATTGAAAATCAGCAAGACACAAGCACCCCAAAGTTTAGGGCTGCTCTGTTGACAAGGACCTCCACTTCATTCCACCTTAAATATCCCAGGACAGCGAAAAATGGATCAAAAAGTTGTGGTCCTTATGTACAATGGAATATCACTCAGCCATGAAATCAATGTCATAAGGCTAGTAGCAGCATGATGAGTGGATTTAGGTAAGACGATTCTAAGTGAAATAAGTCACACAGAAAAGGACACTTCTCATAAGGTGTCACTTATAGAGGGAATGTAAAAACCGTTACACTTGAACTGAATTACAAAACAGAACAGAGTCACACATGCAGAAAACACACTATGGCTGCTTAACGGGAAAGGTGAGGTGGGGTGATACATAAAACAAGAGCTTCAAATTAGCTCAGATACCGTTCCATAAACCCAATATGTAATAGACAAGACCTACTCCTTGCTCAGAGAACTGGACTCAACACGCCCGATTCACCGCACAAGAATATATCTGACTAGTAATAATCTTAAAACCTATGAATTGATATCTCTCTGTTAGTGTGTCAAGTGGGTGTAAAGCGGCATAAACACAGCCGTGAAAAGCAGCTAAACCCCATTATAAAAATAAATTACTTTTAAAAACCCATGAAACAAAGACAGGGAAAGAGAGAGAAATTCTTACACAATTCGTTCAGGGGCTGTGATGCAACCTGGATTGACCATATCTAGACCCACAGCTGGATGAGACATAAGGGTGGACACTCTTGGGGCTGAGAGGTTTGGTGAGGTTGGGTGAGAAAACGCAGACCCTTTAAAGTAATACTGCGTGCTACCCATCGCATGGGTCCCAAATCTCCAGGTTCAAGGGCATCTTCCTACATCGAAAACATGCATGAGAAACCCAGAAGATGGTACACCGTGTGATGGGGAAAGGTTTCTAAAACGCACCTCATTTCTCATCTCCTTGTGTTCGGGTTCGCCATTCCAGCCACTTTACTAGCAATCTCCCTACTTGGAGCATCAGCACCTTTAACCTCCTGTTCCGTACAGGTTGCAATTTGTCCTGAGGATGAACGGGAAGACGGGGAACCAATGAGAGACTAGCTCTTGGTGTTGGGACAGGCACAGGTCACTCTATTTTCCCATCAGGAAGAAGAATTAACCACAGGCTCAGCCTGCCCCCCGGAACCAGAACAGGGCCTGAAGCCATCCTGCGCTTTTGCGGCCAGCTCCCAAGAAAGCGACTTGTGAAATGGAGCTTCAGGGCACTGCAATTCACAAACCTGCAGAGTTATAAATGATAACTCTCGTCCACAAATATATTGAGGGAAGGAAAAGAAGAGGATTTGAAATCAAGGCAGAATTGCAGGAAACAGATTTCAGGAGGTAGATACGAATCGCCTTTAAAGCACATGAAAAGCAGCAAAACGTTGACAATGATGCCCTTGGCCAAAAAGGGCGTATGCGTTTTTTCCTGAATATATTCAGGAAAAAACGCATACGCCCTTTTTGGCCAACCAAGCAACCTGGAAAGGCAAATCAGCGCTACAAAGAAGTCTCGCTTCCCATCGGTCAAAAGGGCCATGCTGAAAAAAGTGTCAAAACCAGGAATGCAGGACAGGCCATGGAGAAATGGGAGCCTTGCTACACTGATGGGCGGGATGTAAATCACCAACAGCCACTCTGGAGAAGTGTACGGTGTGTCCTGAAACATCTAAAAAACACAGCTTAGAGAGCATAGGGCACTTCCACGCATGGGGGGATAAAGTGGGAAAATTGAAAATCAGCAAGACACAAGCACCCCAAAGTTTAGGGCTGCTCTGTTGACAAGGACCTCCACTTCATTCCACCTTAAATATCCCAGGAAAGCGAAAAATGGATCAAAAAGTTGTGGTCCTTATGTACAATGGAATATCACTCAGCCATGAAATCAATGTCATAAGGCTAGTAGCAGCATGATGAGTGGATTTAGGTAAGACGATTCTAAGTGAAATAAGTCACACAGAAAAGGACACTTCTCATAAGGTGTCACTTATAGAGGGAATGTAAAAACCGTTACACTTGAACTGAATTACAAAACAGAACAGAGTCACACATGCAGAAAACACACTATGGCTGCTTAACGGGAAAGGTGAGGTGGGGTGATACATAAAACAAGAGCTTCAAATTAGCTCAGATACCGTTCCATAAACCCAATATGTAATAGACAAGACCTACTCCTTGCTCAGAGAACTGGACTCAACACGCCCGATTCACCGCACAAGAATATATCTGACTAGTAATAATCTTAAAACCTATGTATTGATATCTCTCTGTTAGTGTGTCAAGTGGGTGTAAAGCGGCATAAACACAGCCGTGAAAAGCAGCTAAACCCCATTATAAAAATAAATTACTTTTAAAAACCCATGAAACAAAGACAGGGAAAGAGAGAGAAATTCTTACACAATTCGTTCAGGGGCTGTGATGCAACCTGGATTGACCATATCTAGACCCACAGCTGGATGAGACATAAGGGTGGACACTCTTGGGGCTGAGAGGTTTGGTGAGGTTGGGTGAACAAACGCAGACCCTTTAAAGTAATACTGCGTGCTACCCATCGCATGGGTCCCAAATCTCCAGGTTCAAGGGCATCTTCCTACATCGAAAACATGCATGAGAAACCCAGAAGATGGTACACCGTGTGATGGGGAAAGGTTTCTAAAACGCACCTCATTTCTCATCTCCTTGTGCTCGGGTTCGCCATTCCAGCCACTTTACTAGCAATCTCCCTACTTGGAGCATCAGCACCTTTAACCTCCTGTTCCGTACAGGTTGCAATTTGTCCTGAGGATGAACGGGAAGACGGGGAACCAATGAGAGACTAGCTCTTGGTGTTGGGACAGGCACAGGTCACTCTATTTTCCCATCAGGAAGAAGAATTAACCACAGGCTCAGCCTGCCCCCCGGAACCAGAACAAGGCCTGAAGCCATCCTGCGCTTTTGTGGCCAGCTCCCAAGAAAGCGACTTGTAAAATGGAGCTTCAGGGCACTGCAATTCACAAACCTGCAGAGTTATAAATGATAACTCTCGTCCACAAATATATTGAGGGAAGGCAAAGAAGAGGATTTGAAATCAAGGCAGAATTGCAGGAAACAGATTTCAGGAGGTAGATTCGAATCGCCTTTAAAGCACATGAAAAGCGGCAAAACGTTGACAATGATGCCCTTGGCCAAAAAGGGCGTATGCGTTTTTTCCTGAATATATTCAGGAAAAAACGCATACGCCCTTTTTGGCCAACCAAGCAACCTGGAAAGGCAAATCAGCGCTACAAAGAAGTCTCGCTTCAAATCGGTCAAAAGGGCCATGCTGAAAAAAGTGTCAAGACCAGGAATACAGGACAGGCCATGGAGAAATGGGAGCCTTGCTACACTGATGGGCGGGATGTAAATCGCCAACAGCCACTCTGGAGAAGTGTACGGTGTGTCCTGAAACATCTAAAAAACACAGCTTAGAGAGCATAGGGCACTTCCACGCATGGGGGGATAAAGTGGGAAAATTGAAAATCAGCAAGACACAAGCACCCCAAAGTTTAGGGCTGCTCTGTTGACAAGGACCTCCACTTCATTCCACCTTAAATATCCCAGGACAGCGAAAAATGGATCAAAAAGTTGTGGTCCTTATGTACAATGGAATATCACTCAGCCATGAAATCAATGTCATAAGGCTAGTAGCAGCATGATGAGTGGATTTAGGTAAGACGATTCTAAGTGAAATAAGTCACACAGAAAAGGACACTTCTCATAAGGTGTCACTTATAGAGGGAATGTAAAAACCGTTACACTTGAACTAAATTACAAAACAGAACAGAGTCACACATGCAGAAAACACACTATGGCTGCTTAACGGGAAAGGTGAGGTGGGCTGATACATAAAACAAGAGTTTCAAATTAGCTCAGATACCGTTCCATAAACCCAATATGTAATAGACAAGACCTACTCCTTGCTCAGAGAACTGGACTCAACACGCCCGATTCACCGCACAAGAATATATCTGACTAGTAATAATCTTAAAACCTATGTATTGATATCTCTCTGTTAGTGTGTCAAGTGGGTGTAAAGCGGCATAAACACAGCCGTGAAAAGCAGCTAAACCCCATTATAAAAATAAATTACTTTTAAAAACCCATGAAACAAAGACAGGGAAAGAGAGAGAAATTCTTACACAATTCGTTCAGGGGCTGTGATGCAACCTGGATTGACCATATCTAGAACCACAGCTGGATGAGACATAAGGGTGGACACTCTTGGGGCTGAGAGGTTTGGTGAGGTTGGGTGAGCAAACGCAGACCCTTTAAAGTAATACTGCGTGCTACCCATCGCATGGGTCCCAAATCTCCAGGTTCAAGGGCATCTTCCTACATCGAAAACATGCATGAGAAACCCAGAAGATGGTACACCGTGTGATGGGGAAAGGTTTCTAAAACGCACCTCATTTCTCATCTCCTTGTGCTCGGGTTCGCCATTCCAGCCACTTTACTAGCAATCTCCCTACTTGGAGCATCAGCACCTTTAACCTCCTGTTCCGTACAGGTTGCAATTTGTCCTGAGGATGAACGGGAAGACGGGGAACCAATGAGAGACTAGCTCTTGGTGTTGGGACAGGCACAGGTCACTCTATTTTCCCATCAGGAAGAAGAATTAACCACAGGCTCAGCCTGCCCCCCGGAACCAGAACAGGGCCTGAAGCCATCCTGCGCTTTTGTGGCCAGCTCCCAAGAAAGCGACTTGTAAAATGGAGCTTCAGGGCACTGCAATTCACAAACCTGCAGAGTTATAAATGATAACTCTCGTCCACAAATATATTGAGGGAAGGCAAAGAAGAGGATTTGAAATCAAGGCAGAATTGCAGGAAACAGATTTCAGGAGGTAGATTCGAATCGCCTTTAAAGCACATGAAAAGCGGCAAAACGTTGACAATGATGCCCTTGGCCAAAAAGGGCGTATGCGTTTTTTCCTGAATATATTCAGGAAAAAACGCATACGCCCTTTTTGGCCAACCAAGCAACCTGGAAAGGCAAATCAGCGCTACAAAGAAGTCTCGCTTCCCATCGGTCAAAAGGGCCATGCTGAAAAAAGTGTCAAGACCAGGAATACAGGACAGGCCATGGAGAAATGGGAGCCTTGCTACACTGATGGGCGGGATGTAAATCGCCAACAGCCACTCTGGAGAAGTGTACGGTGTGTCCTGAAACATCTAAAAAACACAGCTTAGAGAGCATAGGGCACTTCCACGCATGGGGGGATAAAGTGGGAAAATTGAAAATCAGCAAGACACAAGCACCCCAAAGTTTAGGGCTGCTCTGTTGACAAGGACCTCCACTTCATTCCACCTTAAATATCCCAGGACAGCGAAAAATGGATCAAAAAGTTGTGGTCCTTATGTACAATGGAATATCACTCAGCCATGAAATCAATGTCATAAGGCTAGTAGCAGCATGATGAGTGGATTTAGGTAAGACGATTCTAAGTGAAATAAGTCACACAGAAAAGGACACTTCTCATAAGGTGTCACTTATAGAGGGAATGTAAAAACCGTTACACTTGAACTGAATTACAAAACAGAACAGAGTCACACATGCAGAAAACACACTATGGCTGCTTAACGGGAAAGGTGAGGTGGGCTGATACATAAAACAAGAGTTTCAAATTAGCTCAGATACCGTTCCATAAACCCAATATGTAATAGACAAGACCTACTCCTTGCTCAGAGAACTGGACTCAACACGCCCGATTCACCGCACAAGAATATATCTGACTAGTAATAATCTTAAAACCTATGTATTGATATCTCTCTGTTAGTGTGTCAAGTGGGTGTAAAGCGGCATAAACACAGCCGTGAAAAGCAGCTAAACCCCATTATAAAAATAAATTACTTTTAAAAACCCATGAAACAAAGACAGGGAAAGAGAGAGAAATTCTTACACAATTCGTTCAGGGGCTGTGATGCAACCTGGATTGACCATATCTAGAACCACAGCTGGATGAGACATAAGGGTGGACACTCTTGGGGCTGAGAGGTTTGGTGAGGTTGGGTGAGCAAACGCAGACCCTTTAAAGTAATACTGCGTGCTACCCATCGCATGGGTCCCAAATCTCCAGGTTCAAGGGCATCTTCCTACATCGAAAACATGCATGAGAAACCCAGAAGATGGTACACCGTGTGATGGGGAAAGGTTTCTAAAACGCACCTCATTTCTCATCTCCTTGTGCTCGGGTTCGCCATTCCAGCCACTTTACTAGCAATCTCCCTACTTGGAGCATCAGCACCTTTAACCTCCTGTTCCGTACAGGTTGCAATTTGTCCTGAGGATGAACGGGAAGACGGGGAACCAATGAGAGACTAGCTCTTGGTGTTGGGACAGGCACAGGTCACTCTATTTTCCCATCAGGAAGAAGAATTAACCACAGGCTCAGCCTGCCCCCCGGAACCAGAACAGGGCCTGAAGCCATCCTGCGCTTTTGTGGCCAGCTCCCAAGAAAGCGACTTGTAAAATGGAGCTTCAGGGCACTGCAATTCACAAACCTGCAGAGTTATAAATGATAACTCTCGTCCACAAATATATTGAGGGAAGGCAAAGAAGAGGATTTGAAATCAAGGCAGAATTGCAGGAAACAGATTTCAGGAGGTAGATTCGAATCGCCTTTAAAGCACATGAAAAGCGGCAAAACGTTGACAATGATGCCCTTGGCCAAAAAGGGCGTATGCGTTTTTTCCTGAATATATTCAGGAAAAAACGCATACGCCCTTTTTGGCCAACCAAGCAACCTGGAAAGGCAAATCAGCGCTACAAAGAAGTCTCGCTTCCCATCGGTCAAAAGGGCCATGCTGAAAAAAGTGTCAAGACCAGGAATACAGGACAGGCCATGGAGAAATGGGAGCCTTGCTACACTGATGGGCGGGATGTAAATCGCCAACAGCCACTCTGGAGAAGTGTACGGTGTGTCCTGAAACATCTAAAAAACACAGCTTAGAGAGCATAGGGCACTTCCACGCATGGGGGGATAAAGTGGGAAAATTGAAAATCAGCAAGACACAAGCACCCCAAAGTTTAGGGCTGCTCTGTTGACAAGGACCTCCACTTCATTCCACCTTAAATATCCCAGGACAGCGAAAAATGGATCAAAAAGTTGTGGTCCTTATGTACAATGGAATATCACTCAGCCATGAAATCAATGTCATAAGGCTAGTAGCAGCATGATGAGTGGATTTAGGTAAGACGATTCTAAGTGAAATAAGTCACACAGAAAAGGACACTTCTCATAAGGTGTCACTTATAGAGGGAATGTAAAAACCGTTACACTTGAACTGAATTACAAAACAGAACAGAGTCACACATGCAGAAAACACACTATGGCTGCTTAACGGGAAAGGTGAGGTGGGCTGATACATAAAACAAGAGTTTCAAATTAGCTCAGATACCGTTCCATAAACCCAATATGTAATAGACAAGACCTACTCCTTGCTCAGAGAACTGGACCCAACACGCCCGATTCACCGCACAAGAATATATCTGACTAGTAAAAATCTTAAAACCTATGTATTGATATCTCTCTGTTAGTGTGTCAAGTGGGTGTAAAGCGGCATAAACACAGCCGTGAAAAGCAGCTAAACCCCATTATAAAAATAAATTACTTTTAAAAACCCATGAAACAAAGACAGGGAAAGAGAGAGAAATTCTTACACAATTCGTTCAGGGGCTGTGATGCAACCTGGATTGACCATATCTAGAACCACAGCTGGATGAGACATAAGGGTGGACACTCTTGGGGCTGAGAGGTTTGGTGAGGTTGGGTGAGCAAACGCAGAACCTTTAAAGTAATACTGCGTGCTACCCATCGCATGGGTCCCAAATCTCCAGGTTCAAGGGCATCTTCCTACATCAAAAACATGCATGAGAAACCCAGAAGATGGTACACCGTGTGATGGGGAAAGGTTTCTAAAACGCACCTCATTTCTCATCTCCTTGTGCTCGGGTTCGCCATTCCAGCCACTTTACTAGCAATCTCCCTACTTGGAGCATCAGCACCTTTAACCTCCTGTTCCGTACAGGTTGCAATTTGTCCTGAGGATGAACGGGAAGACAGGGAACCAATGAGAGACTAGCTCTTGGTGTTGGGACAGGCACAGGTCACTCTATTTTCCCATCAGGAAGAAGAATTAACCACAGGCTCAGCCTGCCCCCCGGAACCAGAACAGGGCCTGAAGCCATCCTGCGCTTTTGCGGCCAGCTCCCAAGAAAGCGACTTGTAAAATGGAGCTTCAGGGCACTGCAATTCACAAACCTGCAGAGTTATAAATGATAACTCTCGTCCACAAATATATTGAGGGAAGGCAAAGAAGAGGATTTGAAATCAAGGCAGAATTGCAGGAAACAGATTTCAGGAGGTAGATTCGAATCGCCTTTAAAGCACATGAAAAGCGGCAAAACGTTGACAATGATGCCCTTGGCCAAAAAGGGCGTATGCGTTTTTTCCTGAATATATTCAGGAAAAAACGCATACGCCCTTTTTGGCCAACCAAACAACCTGGAAAGGCAAATCAGCGCTACAAAGAAGTCTCGCTTCCCATCGGTCAAAAGGGCCATGCTGAAAAAAGTGTCAAAACCAGAAATGCAGGACAGGCCATGGAGAAATGGGAGCCTTGCTACACTGATGGGCGGGATGTAAATCGCCAACAGCCACTCTGGAGAAGTGTACGGTGTGTCCTGAAACATCTAAAAAACACAGCTTAGAGAGCATAGGGCACTTCCACGCATGGGGGGATAAAGTGGGAAAATTGAAAATCAGCAAGACACAAGCACCCCAAAGTTTAGGGCTGCTCTGTTGACAAGGACCTCCACTTCATTCCACCTTAAATATCCCAGGACAGCGAAAAATGGATCAAAAAGTTGTGGTCCTTATGTACAATGGAATATCACTCAGCCATGAAATCAATGTCATAAGGCTAGTAGCAGCATGATGAGTGGATTTAGGTAAGACGATTCTAAGTGAAATAAGTCACACAGAAAAGGACACTTCTCATAAGGTGTCACTTATAGAGGGAATGTAAAAACCGTTACACTTGAACTGAATTACAAAACAGAACAGAGTCACACATGCAGAAAACACACTATGGCTGCTTAACGGGAAAGGTGAGGTGGGGTGATACATAAAACAAGAGTTTCAAATTAGCTCTGATACCGTTCCATAAACCCAATATGTAATAGACAAGACCTACTCCTTGCTCAGAGAACTGGACTCAACACGCCCGATTCACCGCACAAGAATATATCTGACTAGTAATAATCTTAAAACCTATGTATTGATATCTCTCTGTTAGTGTGTCAAGTGGGTGTAAAGCGGCATAAACACAGCCGTGAAAAGCAGCTAAACCCCATTATAAAAATAAATTACTTTTAAAAACCCATGAAACAAAGACAGGGAAAGAGAGAGAGAAATTCTTACACAATTCGTTCAGGGGCTGTGATGCAACCTGGATTGACCATATCTAGACCCACAGCTGGATGAGACATAAGGGTGGACACTCTTGGGGCTGAGAGGTTTGGTGAGGTTGGGTGAGCAAACGCAGACCCTTTAAAGTAATACTGCGTGCTACCCATCGCATGGGTCCCAAATCTGCAGGTTCAAGGGCATCTTCCTACATCGAAAACATGCATGAGAAACCCAGAAGATGGTACACCGTGTGATGGGGAAAGGTTTCTAAAACGCACCTCATTTCTCATCTCCTTGTGCTCGGGTTCGCCATTCCAGCCACTTTACTGGCAATCTCCCTACTTGGAGCATCAGCACCTTTAACCTCCTGTTCCGTACAGGTTGCAATTTGTCCTGAGGATGAACGGGAAGACGGGGAACCAATGAGAGACTAGCTCTTGGTGTTGGGACAGGCACAGGTCACTCTATTTTCCCATCAGGAAGAAGAATTAACCACAGGCTCAGCCTGCCCCCCGGAACCAGAACAGGGCCTGAAGCCATCCTGCGCTTTTGCGGCCAGCTCCCAAGAAAGCGACTTGTGAAATGGAGCTTCAGGGCACTGCAATTCACAAACCTGCAGAGTTATAAATGATAACTCTCGTCCACAAATATATTGAGGGAAGGCAAAGAAGAGGATTTGAAATCAAGGCAGAATTGCAGGAAACAGATTTCAGGAGGTAGATTCGAATCGCCTTTAAAGCACATGAAAAGCGGCAAAACGTTGACAATGATGCCCTTGGCCAAAAAGGGCGTATGCGTTTTTTCCTGAATATATTCAGGAAAAAACGCATACGCCCTTTTTGGCCAACCAAGCAACCTGGAAAGGCAAATCAGCGCTACAAAGAAGTCTCGCTTCCCATCGGTCAAAAGGGCCATGCTGAAAAAAGTGTCAAAACCAGGAATGCAGGACAGGCCATGGAGAAATGGGAGCCTTGCTACACTGATGGGCGGGATGTAAATCGCCAACAGCCACTCTGGAGAAGTGTACGGTGTGTCCTGAAACATCTAAAAAACACAGCTTAGAGAGCATAGGGCACTTCCACGCATGGGGGGATAAAGTGGGAAAATTGAAAATCAGCAAGACACAAGCACCCCAAAGTTTAGGGCTGCTCTGTTGACAAGGACCTCCACTTCATTCCACCTTAAATATCCCAGGACAGCGAAAAATGGATCAAAAAGTTGTGGTCCTTATGTACAATGGAATATCACTCAGCCATGAAATCAATGTCATAAGGCTAGTAGCAGCATGATGAGTGGATTTAGGTAAGACGATTCTAAGTGAAATAAGTCACACAGAAAAGGACACTTCTCATAAGGTGTCACTTATAGAGGGAATGTAAAAACCGTTACACTTGAACTGAATTACAAAACAGAACAGAGTCACACATGCAGAAAACACACTATGGCTGCTTAACGGGAAAGGTGAGGTGGGCTGATACATAAAACAAGAGTTTCAAATTAGCTCAGATACCGTTCCATAAACCCAATATGTAATAGACAAGACCTACTCCTTGCTCAGAGAACTGGACTCAACACGCCCGATTCACCGCACAAGAATATATCTGACTAGTAATAATCTTAAAACCTATGTATTGATATCTCTCTGTTAGTGTGTCAAGTGGGTGTAAAGCGGCATAAACACAGCCGTGAAAAGCAGCTAAACCCCATTATAAAAATAAATTACTTTTAAAAACCCATGAAACAAAGACAGGGAAAGAGAGAGAAATTCTTACACAATTCGTTCAGGGGCTGTGATGCAACCTGGATTGACCATATCTAGACCCACAGCTGGATGAGACATAAGGGTGGACACTCTTGGGGCTGAGAGGTTTGGTGAGGTTGGGTGAGCAAACGCAGACCCTTTAAAGTAATACTGCGTGCTACCCATCGCATGGGTCCCAAATCTCCAGGTTCAAGGGCATCTTCCTACATCGAAAACATGCATGAGAAACCCAGAAGATGGTACACCGTGTGATGGGGAAAGGTTTCTAAAACGCACCTCATTTCTCATCTCCTTGTGCTCGGGTTCGCCATTCCATCCACTTTACTGGCAATCTCCCTACTTGGAGCATCAGCACCTTTAACCTCCTGTTCCGTACAGGTTGCAATTTGTCCTGAGGATGAACGGGAAGACGGGGAACCAATGAGAGACTAGCTCTTGGTGTTGGGACAGGCACAGGTCACTCTATTTTCCCATCAGGAAGAAGAATTAACCACAGGCTCAGCCTGCCCCCCGGAACCAGAACAGGGCCTGAAGCCATCCTGCGCTTTTGCGGCCAGCTCCCAAGAAAGCGACTTGTAAAATGGAGCTTCAGGGCACTGCAATTCACAAACCTGCAGAGTTATAAATGATAACTCTCGTCCACAAATATATTGAGGGAAGGCAAAGAAGAGGATTTGAAATCAAGGCAGAATTGCAGGAAACAGATTTCAGGAGGTAGATTCGAATCGCCTTTAAAGCACATGAAAAGCGGCAAAACGTTGACAATGATGCCCTTGGCCAAAAAGGGCGTATGCGTTTTTTCCTGAATATATTCAGGAAAAAACGCATACGCCCTTTTTGGCCAACCAAGCAACCTGGAAAGGCAAATCAGCGCTACAAAGAAGTCTCGCTTCCCATCGGTCAAAAGGGCCATGCTGAAAAAAGTGTCAAAACCAGGAATGCAGGACAGGCCATGGAGAAATGGGAGCCTTGCTACACTGATGGGCGGGATGTAAATCGCCAACAGCCACTCTGGAGAAGTGTACGGTGTGTCCTGAAACATCTAAAAAACACAGCTTAGAGAGCATAGGGCACTTCCACGCATGGGGGGATAAAGTGGGAAAATTGAAAATCAGCAAGACACAAGCACCCCAAAGTTTAGGGCTGCTCTGTTGACAAGGACCTCCACTTCATTCCACCTTAAATATCCCAGGACAGCGAAAAATGGATCAAAAAGTTGTGGTCCTTATGTACAATGGAATATCACTCAGCCATGAAATCAATGTCATAAGGCTAGTAGCAGCATGATGAGTGGATTTAGGTAAGACGATTCTAAGTGAAATAAGTCACACAGAAAAGGACACTTCTCATAAGGTGTCACTTATAGAGGGAATGTAAAAACCGTTACACTTGAACTGAATTACAAAACAGAACAGAGTCACACATGCAGAAAACACACTATGGCTGCTTAACGGGAAAGGTGAGGTGGGGTGATACATAAAACAAGAGCTTCAAATTAGCTCAGATACCGTTCCATAAACCCAATATGTAATAGACAAGACCTACTCCTTGCTCAGAGAACTGGACTCAACACGCCCGATTCACCGCACAAGAATATATCTGACTAGTAATAATCTTAAAACCTATGTATTGATATCTCTCTGTTAGTGTGTCAAGTGGGTGTAAAGCGGCATAAACACAGCCGTGAAAAGCAGCTAAACCCCATTATAAAAATAAATTACTTTTAAAAACCCATGAAACAAAGACAGGGAAAGAGAGAGAAATTCTTACACAATTCGTTCAGGGGCTGTGATGCAACCTGGATTGACCATATCTAGACCCACAGCTGGATGAGACATAAGGGTGGACACTCTTGGGGCTGAGAGGTTTGGTGAGGTTGGGTGAGCAAACGCAGACCCTTTAAAGTAATACTGCGTGCTACCCATCGCATGGGTCCCAAATCTCCAGGTTCAAGGGCATCTTCCTACATCGAAAACATGCATGAGAAACCCAGAAGATGGTACACCGTGTGATGGGGAAAGGTTTCTAAAACGCACCTCATTTCTCATCTCCTTGTGCTCGGGTTCGCCATTCCAGCCACTTTACTGGCAATCTCCCTACTTGGAGCATCAGCACCTTTAACCTCCTGTTCCGTACAGGTTGCAATTTGTCCTGAGGATGAACGGGAAGACGGGGAACCAATGAGAGACTAGCTCTTGGTGTTGGGACAGGCACAGGTCACTCTATTTTCCCATCAGGAAGAAGAATTAACCACAGGCTCAGCCTGCCCCCCGGAACCAGAACAGGGCCTGAAGCCATCCTGCGCTTTTGCGGCCAGCTCCCAAGAAAGCGACTTGTGAAATGGAGCTTCAGGGCACTGCAATTCACAAACCTGCAGAGTTATAAATGATAACTCTCGTCCACAAATATATTGAGGGAAGGCAAAGAAGAGGATTTGAAATCAAGGCAGAATTGCAGGAAACAGATTTCAGGAGGTAGATTCGAATCGCCTTTAAAGCACATGAAAAGCGGCAAAACGTTGACAATGATGCCCTTGGCCAAAAAGGGCGTATGCGTTTTTTCCTGAATATATTCAGGAAAAAACGCATACGCCCTTTTTGGCCAACCAAGCAACCTGGAAAGGCAAATCAGCGCTACAAAGAAGTCTCGCTTCCCATCGGTCAAAAGGGCCATGCTGAAAAAAGTGTCAAAACCAGGAATGCAGGACAGGCCATGGAGAAATGGGAGCCTTGCTACACTGATGGGCGGGATGTAAATCGCCAACAGCCACTCTGGAGAAGTGTACGGTGTGTCCTGAAACATCTAAAAAACACAGCTTAGAGAGCATAGGGCACTTCCACGCATGGGGGGATAAAGTGGGAAAATTGAAAATCAGCAAGACACAAGCACCCCAAAGTTTAGGGCTGCTCTGTTGACAAGGACCTCCACTTCATTCCACCTTAAATATCCCAGGACAGCGAAAAATGGATCAAAAAGTTGTGGTCCTTATGTACAATGGAATATCACTCAGCCATGAAATCAATGTCATAAGGCTAGTAGCAGCATGATGAGTGGATTTAGGTAAGACGATTCTAAGTGAAATAAGTCACACAGAAAAGGACACTTCTCATAAGGTGTCACTTATAGAGGGAATGTAAAAACCGTTACACTTGAACTGAATTACAAAACAGAACAGAGTCACACATGCAGAAAACACACTATGGCTGCTTAACGGGAAAGGTGAGGTGGGGTGATACATAAAACAAGAGCTTCAAATTAGCTCAGATACCGTTCCATAAACCCAATATGTAATAGACAAGACCTACTCCTTGCTCAGAGAACTGGACTCAACACGCCCGATTCACCGCCCAAGAATATATCTGACTAGTAATAATCTTAAAACCTATGTATTGATATCTCTCTGTTAGTGTGTCAAGTGGGTGTAAAGCGGCATAAACACAGCCGTGAAAAGCAGCTAAACCCCATTATAAAAATAAATTACTTTTAAAAACCCATGAAACAAAGACAGGGAAAGAGAGAGAAATTCTTACACAATTCGTTCAGGGGCTGTGATGCAACCTGGATTGACCATATCTAGACCCACAGCTGGATGAGACATAAGGGTGGACACTCTTGGGGCTGAGAGGTTTGGTGAGGTTGGGTGAACAAACGCAGACCCTTTAAAGTAATACTGCGTGCTACCCATCGCATGGGTCCCAAATCTCCAGGTTCAAGGGCATCTTCCTACATCGAAAACATGCATGAGAAACCCAGAAGATGGTACACCGTGTGATGGGGAAAGGTTTCTAAAACGCACCTCATTTCTCATCTCCTTGTGCTCGGGTTCGCCATTCCAGCCACTTTACTAGCAATCTCCCTACTTGGAGCATCAGCACCTTTAACCTCCTGTTCCGTACAGGTTGCAATTTGTCCTGAGGATGAACGGGAAGACGGGGAACCAATGAGAGACTAGCTCTTGGTGTTGGGACAGGCACAGGTCACTCTATTTTCCCATCAGGAAGAAGAATTAACCACAGGCTCAGCCTGCCCCCCGGAACCAGAACAGGGCCTGAAGCCATCCTGCGCTTTTGCGGCCAGCTCCCAAGAAAGCGACTTGTGAAATGGAGCTTCAGGGCACTGCAATTCACAAACCTGCAGAGTTATAAATGATAACTCTCGTCCACAAATATATTGAGGGAAGGCAAAGAAGAGGATTTGAAATCAAGGCAGAATTGCAGGAAACAGATTTCAGGAGGTAGATTCGAATCGCCTTTAAAGCACATGAAAAGCGGCAAAACGTTGACAATGATGCCCTTGGCCAAAAAGGGCGTATGCGTTTTTTCCTGAATATATTCAGGAAAAAACGCATACGCCCTTTTTGGCCAACCAAGCAACCTGGAAAGGCAAATCAGCGCTACAAAGAAGTCTCGCTTCCCATCGGTCAAAAGGGCCATGCTGAAAAAAGTGTCAAAACCAGAAATGCAGGACAGGCCATGGAGAAATGGGAGCCTTGCTACACTGATGGGCGGGATGTAAATCGCCAACAGCCACTCTGGAGAAGTGTACGGTGTGTCCTGAAACATCTAAAAAACACAGCTTAGAGAGCATAGGGCACTTCCACGCATGGGGGGATAAAGTGGGAAAATTGAAAATCAGCAAGACACAAGCACCCCAAAGTTTAGGGCTGCTCTGTTGACAAGGACCTCCACTTCATTCCACCTTAAATATCCCAGGACAGCGAAAAATGGATCAAAAAGTTGTGGTCCTTATGTACAATGGAATATCACTCAGCCATGAAATCAATGTCATAAGGCTAGTAGCAGCATGATGAGTGGATTTAGGTAAGACGATTCTAAGTGAAATAAGTCACACAGAAAAGGACACTTCTCATAAGGTGTCACTTATAGAGGGAATGTAAAAACCGTTACACTTGAACTGAATTACAAAACAGAACAGAGTCACACATGCAGAAAACACACTATGGCTGCTTAACGGGAAAGGTGAGGTGGGGTGATACATAAAACAAGAGCTTCAAATTAGCTCAGATACCGTTCCATAAACCCAATATGTAATAGACAAGACCTACTCCTTGCTCAGAGAACTGGACTCAACACGCCCGATTCACCGCCCAAGAATATATCTGACTAGTAATAATCTTAAAACCTATGTATTGATATCTCTCTGTTAGTGTGTCAAGTGGGTGTAAAGCGGCATAAACACAGCCGTGAAAAGCAGCTAAACCCCATTATAAAAATAAATTACTTTTAAAAACCCATGAAACAAAGACAGGGAAAGAGAGAGAAATTCTTACACAATTCGTTCAGGGGCTGTGATGCAACCTGGATTGACCATATCTAGACCCACAGCTGGATGAGACATAAGGGTGGACACTCTTGGGGCTGAGAGGTTTGGTGAGGTTGGGTGAACAAACGCAGACCCTTTAAAGTAATACTGCGTGCTACCCATCGCATGGGTCCCAAATCTCCAGGTTCAAGGGCATCTTCCTACATCGAAAACATGCATGAGAAACCCAGAAGATGGTACACCGTGTGATGGGGAAAGGTTTCTAAAACGCACCTCATTTCTCATCTCCTTGTGCTCGGGTTCGCCATTCCAGCCACTTTACTAGCAATCTCCCTACTTGGAGCATCAGCACCTTTAACCTCCTGTTCCGTACAGGTTGCAATTTGTCCTGAGGATGAACGGGAAGACGGGGAACCAATGAGAGACTAGCTCTTGGTGTTGGGACAGGCACAGGTCACTCTATTTTCCCATCAGGAAGAAGAATTAACCACAGGCTCAGCCTGCCCCCCGGAACCAGAACAGGGCCTGAAGCCATCCTGCGCTTTTGCGGCCAGCTCCCAAGAAAGCGACTTGTGAAATGGAGCTTCAGGGCACTGCAATTCACAAACCTGCAGAGTTATAAATGATAACTCTCGTCCACAAATATATTGAGGGAAGGCAAAGAAGAGGATTTGAAATCAAGGCAGAATTGCAGGAAACAGATTTCAGGAGGTAGATTCGAATCGCCTTTAAAGCACATGAAAAGCGGCAAAACGTTGACAATGATGCCCTTGGCCAAAAAGGGCGTATGCGTTTTTTCCTGAATATATTCAGGAAAAAACGCATACGCCCTTTTTGGCCAACCAAGCAACCTGGAAAGGCAAATCAGCGCTACAAAGAAGTCTCGCTTCCCATCGGTCAAAAGGGCCATGCTGAAAAAAGTGTCAAAACCAGAAATGCAGGACAGGCCATGGAGAAATGGGAGCCTTGCTACACTGATGGGCGGGATGTAAATCGCCAACAGCCACTCTGGAGAAGTGTACGGTGTGTCCTGAAACATCTAAAAAACACAGCTTAGAGAGCATAGGGCACTTCCACGCATGGGGGGATAAAGTGGGAAAATTGAAAATCAGCAAGACACAAGCACCCCAAAGTTTAGGGCTGCTCTGTTGACAAGGACCTCCACTTCATTCCACCTTAAATATCCCAGGACAGCGAAAAATGGATCAAAAAGTTGTGGTCCTTATGTACAATGGAATATCACTCAGCCATGAAATCAATGTCATAAGGCTAGTAGCAGCATGATGAGTGGATTTAGGTAAGACGATTCTAAGTGAAATAAGTCACACAGAAAAGGACACTTCTCATAAGGTGTCACTTATAGAGGGAATGTAAAAACCGTTACACTTGAACTGAATTACAAAACAGAACAGAGTCACACATGCAGAAAACACACTATGGCTGCTTAACGGGAAAGGTGAGGTGGGGTGATACATAAAACAAGAGCTTCAAATTAGCTCAGATACCGTTCCATAAACCCAATATGTAATAGACAAGACCTACTCCTTGCTCAGAGAACTGGACTCAACACGCCCGATTCACCGCACAAGAATATATCTGACTAGTAATAATCTTAAAACCTATGTATTGATATCTCTCTGTTAGTGTGTCAAGTGGGTGTAAAGCGGCATAAACACAGCCGTGAAAAGCAGCTAAACCCCATTATAAAAATAAATTACTTTTAAAAACCCATGAAACAAAGACAGGGAAAGAGAGAGAAATTCTTACACAATTCGTTCAGGGGCTGTGATGCAACCTGGATTGACCATATCTAGACCCACAGCTGGATGAGACATAAGGGTGGACACTCTTGGGGCTGAGAGGTTTGGTGAGGTTGGGTGAGCAAACGCAGACCCTTTAAAGTAATACTGCGTGCTACCCATCGCATGGGTCCCAAATCTCCAGGTTCAAGGGCATCTTCCTACATCGAAAACATGCATGAGAAACCCAGAAGATGGTACACCGTGTGATGGGGAAAGGTTTCTAAAACGCACCTCATTTCTCATCTCCTTGTGCTCGGGTTCGCCATTCCAGCCACTTTACTAGCAATCTCCCTACTTGGAGCATCAGCACCTTTAACCTCCTGTTCCGTACAGGTTGCAATTTGTCCTGAGGATGAACGGGAAGACGGGGAACCAATGAGAGACTAGCTCTTGGTGTTGGGACAGGCACAGGTCACTCTATTTTCCCATCAGGAAGAAGAATTAACCACAGGCTCAGCCTGCCCCCCGGAACCAGAACAGGGCCTGAAGCCATCCTGCGCTTTTGCGGCCAGCTCCCAAGAAAGCGACTTGTGAAATGGAGCTTCAGGGCACTGCAATTCACAAACCTGCAGAGTTATAAATGATAACTCTCGTCCACAAATATATTGAGGGAAGGCAAAGAAGAGGATTTGAAATCAAGGCAGAATTGCAGGAAACAGATTTCAGGAGGTAGATTCGAATCGCCTTTAAAGCACATGAAAAGCGGCAAAACGTTGACAATGATGCCCTTGGCCAAAAAGGGCGTATGCGTTTTTTCCTGAATATATTCAGGAAAAAACGCATACGCCCTTTTTGGCCAACCAAGCAACCTGGAAAGGCAAATCAGCGCTACAAAGAAGTCTCGCTTCCCATCGGTCAAAAGGGCCATGCTGAAAAAAGTGTCAAAACCAGAAATGCAGGACAGGCCATGGAGAAATGGGAGCCTTGCTACACTGATGGGCGGGATGTAAATCGCCAACAGCCACTCTGGAGAAGTGTACGGTGTGTCCTGAAACATCTAAAAAACACAGCTTAGAGAGCATAGGGCACTTCCACGCATGGGGGGATAAAGTGGGAAAATTGAAAATCAGCAAGACACAAGCACCCCAAAGTTTAGGGCTGCTCTGTTGACAAGGACCTCCACTTCATTCCACCTTAAATATCCCAGGACAGCGAAAAATGGATCAAAAAGTTGTGGTCCTTATGTACAATGGAATATCACTCAGCCATGAAATCAATGTCATAAGGCTAGTAGCAGCATGATGAGTGGATTTAGGTAAGACGATTCTAAGTGAAATAAGTCACACAGAAAAGGACACTTCTCATAAGGTGTCACTTATAGAGGGAATGTAAAAACCGTTACACTTGAACTGAATTACAAAACAGAACAGAGTCACACATGCAGAAAACACACTATGGCTGCTTAACGGGAAAGGTGAGGTGGGGTGATACATAAAACAAGAGCTTCAAATTAGCTCAGATACCGTTCCATAAACCCAATATGTAATAGACAAGACCTACTCCTTGCTCAGAGAACTGGACTCAACACGCCCGATTCACCGCCCAAGAATATATCTGACTAGTAATAATCTTAAAACCTATGTATTGATATCTCTCTGTTAGTGTGTCAAGTGGGTGTAAAGCAGCATAAACACAGCCGTGAAAAGCAGCTAAACCCCATTATAAAAATAAATTACTTTTAAAAACCCATGAAACAAAGACAGGGAAAGAGAGAGAAATTCTTACACAATTCGTTCAGGGGCTGTGATGCAACCTGGATTGACCATATCTAGACCCACAGCTGGATGAGACATAAGGGTGGACACTCTTGGGGCTGAGAGGTTTGGTGAGGTTGGGTGAACAAACGCAGACCCTTTAAAGTAATACTGCGTGCTACCCATCGCATGGGTCCCAAATCTCCAGGTTCAAGGGCATCTTCCTACATCGAAAACATGCATGAGAAACCCAGAAGATGGTACACCGTGTGATGGGGAAAGGTTTCTAAAACGCACCTCATTTCTCATCTCCTTGTGCTCGGGTTCGCCATTCCAGCCACTTTACTAGCAATCTCCCTACTTGGAGCATCAGCACCTTTAACCTCCTGTTCCGTACAGGTTGCAATTTGTCCTGAGGATGAACGGGAAGACGGGGAACCAATGAGAGACTAGCTCTTGGTGTTGGGACAGGCACAGGTCACTCTATTTTCCCATCAGGAAGAAGAATTAACCACAGGCTCAGCCTGCCCCCCGGAACCAGAACAGGGCCTGAAGCCATCCTGCGCTTTTGCGGCCAGCTCCCAAGAAAGCGACTTGTAAAATGGAGCTTCAGGGCACTGCAATTCACAAACCTGCAGAGTTATAAATGATAACTCTCGTCCACAAATATATTGAGGGAAGGCAAAGAAGAGGATTTGAAATCAAGGCAGAATTGCAGGAAACAGATTTCAGGAGGTAGATTCGAATCGCCTTTAAAGCACATGAAAAGCGGCAAAACGTTGACAATGATGCCCTTGGCCAAAAAGGGCGTATGCGTTTTTTCCTGAATATATTCAGGAAAAAACGCATACGCCCTTTTTGGCCAACCAAGCAACCTGGAAAGGCAAATCAGCGCTACAAAGAAGTCTCGCTTCCCATCGGTCAAAAGGGCCATGCTGAAAAAAGTGTCAAAACCAGGAATGCAGGACAGGCCATGGAGAAATGGGAGCCTTGCTACACTGATGGGCGGGATGTAAATCGCCAACAGCCACTCTGGAGAAGTGTACGGTGTGTCCTGAAACATCTAAAAAACACAGCTTAGAGAGCATAGGGCACTTCCACGCATGGGGGGATAAAGTGGGAAAATTGAAAATCAGCAAGACACAAGCACCCCAAAGTTTAGGGCTGCTCTGTTGACAAGGACCTCCACTTCATTCCACCTTAAATATCCCAGGACAGCGAAAAATGGATCAAAAAGTTGTGGTCCTTATGTACAAAGGAATATCACTCAGCCATGAAATCAATGTCATAAGGCTAGTAGCAGCATGATGAGTGGATTTAGGTAAGACGATTCTAAGTGAAATAAGTCACACAGAAAAGGACACTTCTCATAAGGTGTCACTTATAGAGGGAATGTAAAAACCGTTACACTTGAACTGAATTACAAAACAGAACAGAGTCACACATGCAGAAAACACACTATGGCTGCTTAACGGGAAAGGTGAGGTGGGGTGATACATAAAACAAGAGCTTCAAATTAGCTCAGATACCGTTCCATAAACCCAATATGTAATAGACAAGACCTACTCCTTGCTCAGAGAACTGGACTCAACACGCCCGATTCACCGCCCAAGAATATATCTGACTAGTAATAATCTTAAAACCTATGTATTGATATCTCTCTGTTAGTGTGTCAAGTGGGTGTAAAGCGGCATAAACACAGCCGTGAAAAGCAGCTAAACCCCATTATAAAAATAAATTACTTTTAAAAACCCATGAAACAAAGACAGGGAAAGAGAGAGAAATTCTTACACAATTCGTTCAGGGGCTGTGATGCAACCTGGATTGACCATATCTAGACCCACAGCTGGATGAGACATAAGGGTGGACACTCTTGGGGCTGAGAGGTTTGGTGAGGTTGGGTGAACAAACGCAGACCCTTTAAAGTAATACTGCGTGCTACCCATCGCATGGGTCCCAAATCTCCAGGTTCAAGGGCATCTTCCTACATCGAAAACATGCATGAGAAACCCAGAAGATGGTACACCGTGTGATGGGGAAAGGTTTCTAAAACGCACCTCATTTCTCATCTCCTTGTGCTCGGGTTCGCCATTCCAGCCACTTTACTAGCAATCTCCCTACTTGGAGCATCAGCACCTTTAACCTCCTGTTCCGTACAGGTTGCAATTTGTCCTGAGGATGAACGGGAAGACGGGGAACCAATGAGAGACTAGCTCTTGGTGTTGGGACAGGCACAGGTCACTCTATTTTCCCATCAGGAAGAAGAATTAACCACAGGCTCAGCCTGCCCCCCGGAACCAGAACAGGGCCTGAAGCCATCCTGCGCTTTTGCGGCCAGCTCCCAAGAAAGCGACTTGTGAAATGGAGCTTCAGGGCACTGCAATTCACAAACCTGCAGAGTTATAAATGATAACTCTCGTCCACAAATATATTGAGGGAAGGCAAAGAAGAGGATTTGAAATCAAGGCAGAATTGCAGGAAACAGATTTCAGGAGGTAGATTCGAATCGCCTTTAAAGCACATGAAAAGCGGCAAAACGTTGACAATGATGCCCTTGGCCAAAAAGGGCGTATGCGTTTTTTCCTGAATATATTCAGGAAAAAACGCATACGCCCTTTTTGGCCAACCAAGCAACCTGGAAAGGCAAATCAGCGCTACAAAGAAGTCTCGCTTCCCATCGGTCAAAAGGGCCATGCTGAAAAAAGTGTCAAAACCAGAAATGCAGGACAGGCCATGGAGAAATGGGAGCCTTGCTACACTGATGGGCGGGATGTAAATCGCCAACAGCCACTCTGGAGAAGTGTACGGTGTGTCCTGAAACATCTAAAAAACACAGCTTAGAGAGCATAGGGCACTTCCACGCATGGGGGGATAAAGTGGGAAAATTGAAAATCAGCAAGACACAAGCACCCCAAAGTTTAGGGCTGCTCTGTTGACAAGGACCTCCACTTCATTCCACCTTAAATATCCCAGGACAGCGAAAAATGGATCAAAAAGTTGTGGTCCTTATGTACAATGGAATATCACTCAGCCATGAAATCAATGTCATAAGGCTAGTAGCAGCATGATGAGTGGATTTAGGTAAGACGATTCTAAGTGAAATAAGTCACACAGAAAAGGACACTTCTCATAAGGTGTCACTTTTAGAGGGAATGTAAAAACCGTTACACTTGAACTGAATTACAAAACAGAACAGAGTCACACATGCAGAAAACACACTATGGCTGCTTAACGGGAAAGGTGAGGTGGGGTGATACATAAAACAAGAGCTTCAAATTAGCTCAGATACCGTTCCATAAACCCAATATGTAATAGACAAGACCTACTCCTTGCTCAGAGAACTGGACTCAACACGCCCGATTCACCGCCCAAGAATATATCTGACTAGTAATAATCTTAAAACCTATGTATTGATATCTCTCTGTTAGTGTGTCAAGTGGGTGTAAAGCGGCATAAACACAGCCGTGAAAAGCAGCTAAACCCCATTATAAAAATAAATTACTTTTAAAAACCCATGAAACAAAGACAGGGAAAGAGAGAGAAATTCTTACACAATTCGTTCAGGGGCTGTGATGCAACCTGGATTGACCATATCTAGACCCACAGCTGGATGAGACATAAGGGTGGACACTCTTGGGGCTGAGAGGTTTGGTGAGGTTGGGTGAGCAAACGCAGACCCTTTAAAGTAATACTGCGTGCTACCCATCGCATGGGTCCCAAATCTCCAGGTTCAAGGGCATCTTCCTACATCGAAAACATGCATGAGAAACCCAGAAGATGGTACACCGTGTGATGGGGAAAGGTTTCTAAAACGCACCTCATTTCTCATCTCCTTGTGCTCGGGTTCGCCATTCCAGCCACTTTACTAGCAATCTCCCTACTTGGAGCATCAGCACCTTTAACCTCCTGTTCCGTACAGGTTGCAATTTGTCCTGAGGATGAACGGGAAGACGGGGAACCAATGAGAGACTAGCTCTTGGTGTTGGGACAGGCACAGGTCACTCTATTTTCCCATCAGGAAGAAGAATTAACCACAGGCTCAGCCTGCCCCCCGGAACCAGAACAGGGCCTGAAGCCATCCTGCGCTTTTGCGGCCAGCTCCCAAGAAAGCGACTTGTGAAATGGAGCTTCAGGGCACTGCAATTCACAAACCTGCAGAGTTATAAATGATAACTCTCGTCCACAAATATATTGAGGGAAGGCAAAGAAGAGGATTTGAAATCAAGGCAGAATTGCAGGAAACAGATTTCAGGAGGTAGATTCGAATCGCCTTTAAAGCACATGAAAAGCGGCAAAACGTTGACAATGATGCCCTTGGCCAAAAAGGGCGTATGCGTTTTTTCCTGAATATATTCAGGAAAAAACGCATACGCCCTTTTTGGCCAACCAAGCAACCTGGAAAGGCAAATCAGCGCTACAAAGAAGTCTCGCTTCCCATCGGTCAAAAGGGCCATGCTGAAAAAAGTGTCAAAACCAGAAATGCAGGACAGGCCATGGAGAAATGGGAGCCTTGCTACACTGATGGGCGGGATGTAAATCGCCAACAGCCACTCTGGAGAAGTGTACGGTGTGTCCTGAAACATCTAAAAAACACAGCTTAGAGAGCATAGGGCACTTCCACGCATGGGGGGATAAAGTGGGAAAATTGAAAATCAGCAAGACACAAGCACCCCAAAGTTTAGGGCTGCTCTGTTGACAAGGACCTCCACTTCATTCCACCTTAAATATCCCAGGACAGCGAAAAATGGATCAAAAAGTTGTGGTCCTTATGTACAATGGAATATCACTCAGCCATGAAATCAATGTCATAAGGCTAGTAGCAGCATGATGAGTGGATTTAGGTAAGACGATTCTAAGTGAAATAAGTCACACAGAAAAGGACACTTCTCATAAGGTGTCACTTATAGAGGGAATGTAAAAACCGTTACACTTGAACTGAATTACAAAACAGAACAGAGTCACACATGCAGAAAACACACTATGGCTGCTTAACGGGAAAGGTGAGGTGGGGTGATACATAAAACAAGAGCTTCAAATTAGCTCAGATACCGTTCCATAAACCCAATATGTAATAGACAAGACCTACTCCTTGCTCAGAGAACTGGACTCAACACGCCCGATTCACCGCCCAAGAATATATCTGACTAGTAATAATCTTAAAACCTATGTATTGATATCTCTCTGTTAGTGTGTCAAGTGGGTGTAAAGCAGCATAAACACAGCCGTGAAAAGCAGCTAAACCCCATTATAAAAATAAATTACTTTTAAAAACCCATGAAACAAAGACAGGGAAAGAGAGAGAAATTCTTACACAATTCGTTCAGGGGCTGTGATGCAACCTGGATTGACCATATCTAGACCCACAGCTGGATGAGACATAAGGGTGGACACTCTTGGGGCTGAGAGGTTTGGTGAGGTTGGGTGAACAAACGCAGACCCTTTAAAGTAATACTGCGTGCTACCCATCGCATGGGTCCCAAATCTCCAGGTTCAAGGGCATCTTCCTACATCGAAAACATGCATGAGAAACCCAGAAGATGGTACACCGTGTGATGGGGAAAGGTTTCTAAAACGCACCTCATTTCTCATCTCCTTGTGCTCGGGTTCGCCATTCCAGCCACTTTACTAGCAATCTCCCTACTTGGAGCATCAGCACCTTTAACCTCCTGTTCCGTACAGGTTGCAATTTGTCCTGAGGATGAACGGGAAGACGGGGAACCAATGAGAGACTAGCTCTTGGTGTTGGGACAGGCACAGGTCACTCTATTTTCCCATCAGGAAGAAGAATTAACCACAGGCTCAGCCTGCCCCCCGGAACCAGAACAGGGCCTGAAGCCATCCTGCGCTTTTGCGGCCAGCTCCCAAGAAAGCGACTTGTAAAATGGAGCTTCAGGGCACTGCAATTCACAAACCTGCAGAGTTATAAATGATAACTCTCGTCCACAAATATATTGAGGGAAGGCAAAGAAGAGGATTTGAAATCAAGGCAGAATTGCAGGAAACAGATTTCAGGAGGTAGATTCGAATCGCCTTTAAAGCACATGAAAAGCGGCAAAACGTTGACAATGATGCCCTTGGCCAAAAAGGGCGTATGCGTTTTTTCCTGAATATATTCAGGAAAAAACGCATACGCCCTTTTTGGCCAACCAAGCAACCTGGAAAGGCAAATCAGCGCTACAAAGAAGTCTCGCTTCCCATCGGTCAAAAGGGCCATGCTGAAAAAAGTGTCAAAACCAGGAATGCAGGACAGGCCATGGAGAAATGGGAGCCTTGCTACACTGATGGGCGGGATGTAAATCGCCAACAGCCACTCTGGAGAAGTGTACGGTGTGTCCTGAAACATCTAAAAAACACAGCTTAGAGAGCATAGGGCACTTCCACGCATGGGGGGATAAAGTGGGAAAATTGAAAATCAGCAAGACACAAGCACCCCAAAGTTTAGGGCTGCTCTGTTGACAAGGACCTCCACTTCATTCCACCTTAAATATCCCAGGAAAGCGAAAAATGGATCAAAAAGTTGTGGTCCTTATGTACAATGGAATATCACTCAGCCATGAAATCAATGTCATAAGGCTAGTAGCAGCATGATGAGTGGATTTAGGTAAGACGATTCTAAGTGAAATAAGTCACACAGAAAAGGACACTTCTCATAAGGTGTCACTTATAGAGGGAATGTAAAAACCGTTACACTTGAACTGAATTACAAAACAGAACAGAGTCACACATGCAGAAAACACACTATGGCTGCTTAACGGGAAAGGTGAGGTGGGGTGATACATAAAACAAGAGCTTCAAATTAGCTCAGATACCGTTCCATAAACCCAATATGTAATAGACAAGACCTACTCCTTGCTCAGAGAACTGGACTCAACACGCCCGATTCACCGCACAAGAATATATCTGACTAGTAATAATCTTAAAACCTATGTATTGATATCTCTCTGTTAGTGTGTCAAGTGGGTGTAAAGCGGCATAAACACAGCCGTGAAAAGCAGCTAAACCCCATTATAAAAATAAATTACTTTTAAAAACCCATGAAACAAAGACAGGGAAAGAGAGAGAAATTCTTACACAATTCGTTCAGGGGCTGTGATGCAACCTGGATTGACCATATCTAGACCCACAGCTGGATGAGACATAAGGGTGGACACTCTTGGGGCTGAGAGGTTTGGTGAGGTTGGGTGAACAAACGCAGACCCTTTAAAGTAATACTGCGTGCTACCCATCGCATGGGTCCCAAATCTCCAGGTTCAAGGGCATCTTCCTACATCGAAAACATGCATGAGAAACCCAGAAGATGGTACACCGTGTGATGGGGAAAGGTTTCTAAAACGCACCTCATTTCTCATCTCCTTGTGCTCGGGTTCGCCATTCCAGCCACTTTACTAGCAATCTCCCTACTTGGAGCATCAGCACCTTTAACCTCCTGTTCCGTACAGGTTGCAATTTGTCCTGAGGATGAACGGGAAGACGGGGAACCAATGAGAGACTAGCTCTTGGTGTTGGGACAGGCACAGGTCACTCTATTTTCCCATCAGGAAGAAGAATTAACCACAGGCTCAGCCTGCCCCCCGGAACCAGAACAGGGCCTGAAGCCATCCTGCGCTTTTGCGGCCAGCTCCCAAGAAAGCGACTTGTAAAATGGAGCTTCAGGGCACTGCAATTCACAAACCTGCAGAGTTATAAATGATAACTCTCGTCCACAAATATATTGAGGGAAGGCAAAGAAGAGGATTTGAAATCAAGGCAGAATTGCAGGAAACAGATTTCAGGAGGTAGATTCGAATCGCCTTTAAAGCACATGAAAAGCGGCAAAACGTTGACAATGATGCCCTTGGCCAAAAAGGGCGTATGCGTTTTTTCCTGAATATATTCAGGAAAAAACGCATACGCCCTTTTTGGCCAACCAAGCAACCTGGAAAGGCAAATCAGCGCTACAAAGAAGTCTCGCTTCCCATCGGTCAAAAGGGCCATGCTGAAAAAAGTGTCAAAACCAGGAATGCAGGACAGGCCATGGAGAAATGGGAGCCTTGCTACACTGATGGGCGGGATGTAAATCGCCAACAGCCACTCTGGAGAAGTGTACGGTGTGTCCTGAAACATCTAAAAAACACAGCTTAGAGAGCATAGGGCACTTCCACGCATGGGGGGATAAAGTGGGAAAATTGAAAATCAGCAAGACACAAGCACCCCAAAGTTTAGGGCTGCTCTGTTGACAAGGACCTCCACTTCATTCCACCTTAAATATCCCAGGACAGCGAAAAATGGATCAAAAAGTTGTGGTCCTTATGTACAATGGAATATCACTCAGCCATGAAATCAATGTCATAAGGCTAGTAGCAGCATGATGAGTGGATTTAGGTAAGACGATTCTAAGTGAAATAAGTCACACAGAAAAGGACACTTCTCATAAGGTGTCACTTATAGAGGGAATGTAAAAACCGTTACACTTGAACTGAATTACAAAACAGAACAGAGTCACACATGCAGAAAACACACTATGGCTGCTTAACGGGAAAGGTGAGGTGGGGTGATACATAAAACAAGAGCTTCAAATTAGCTCAGATACCGTTCCATAAACCCAATATGTAATAGACAAGACCTACTCCTTGCTCAGAGAACTGGACTCAACACGCCCGATTCACCGCACAAGAATATATCTGACTAGTAATAATCTTAAAACCTATGTATTGATATCTCTCTGTTAGTGTGTCAAGTGGGTGTAAAGCGGCATAAACACAGCCGTGAAAAGCAGCTAAACCCCATTATAAAAATAAATTACTTTTAAAAACCCATGAAACAAAGACAGGGAAAGAGAGAGAAATTCTTACACAATTCGTTCAGGGGCTGTGATGCAACCTGGATTGACCATATCTAGACCCACAGCTGGATGAGACATAAGGGTGGACACTCTTGGGGCTGAGAGGTTTGGTGAGGTTGGGTGAGCAAACGCAGACCCTTTAAAGTAATACTGCGTGCTACCCATCGCATGGGTCCCAAATCTCCAGGTTCAAGGGCATCTTCCTACATCGAAAACATGCATGAGAAACCCAGAAGATGGTACACCGTGTGATGGGGAAAGGTTTCTAAAACGCACCTCATTTCTCATCTCCTTGTGCTCGGGTTCGCCATTCCAGCCACTTTACTGGCAATCTCCCTACTTGGAGCATCAGCACCTTTAACCTCCTGTTCCGTACAGGTTGCAATTTGTCCTGAGGATGAACGGGAAGACGGGGAACCAATGAGAGACTAGCTCTTGGTGTTGGGACAGGCACAGGTCACTCTATTTTCCCATCAGGAAGAAGAATTAACCACAGGCTCAGCCTGCCCCCCGGAACCAGAACAGGGCCTGAAGCCATCCTGCACTTTTGCGGCCAGCTCCCAAGAAAGCGACTTGTAAAATGGAGCTTCAGGGCACTGTAATTCACAAACCTGCAGAGTTATAAATGATAACTCTCGTCCACAAATATATTGAGGGAAGGCAAAGAAGAGGATTTGAAATCAAGGCAGAATTGCAGGAAACAGATTTCAGGAGGTAGATTCGAATCGCCTTTAAAGCACATGAAAAGCGGCAAAACGTTGACAATGATGCCCTTGGCCAAAAAGGGCGTATGCGTTTTTTCCTGAATATATTCAGGAAAAAACGCATACGCCCTTTTTGGCCAACCAAGCGACCTGGAAAGGCAAATCAGCGCTACAAAGAAGTCTCGCTTCCCATCGGTCAAAAGGGCCATGCTGAAAAAAGTGTCAAAACCAGAAATGCAGGACAGGCCATGGAGAAATGGGAGCCTTGCTACACTGATGGGCGGGATGTAAATCGCCAACAGCCACTCTGGAGAAGTGTACGGTGTGTCCTGAAACATCTAAAAAACACAGCTTAGAGAGCATAGGGCACTTCCACGCATGGGGGGATAAAGTGGGAAAATTGAAAATCAGCAAGACACAAGCACCCCAAAGTTTAGGGCTGCTCTGTTGACAAGGACCTCCACTTCATTCCACCTTAAATATCCCAGGACAGCGAAAAATGGATCAAAAAGTTGTGGTCCTTATGTACAATGGAATATCACTCAGCCATGAAATCAATGTCATAAGGCTAGTAGCAGCATGATGAGTGGATTTAGATAAGACGATTCTAAGTGAAATAAGTCACACAGAAAAGGACACTTCTCATAAGGTGTCACTTATAGAGGGAATGTAAAAACCGTTACACTTGAACTGAATTACAAAACAGAACAGAGTCACACATGCAGAAAATACACTATGGCTGCTTAACGGGAAAGGTGAGGTGGGGTGATACATAAAACAAGAGTTTCAAATTAGCTCAGATACCGTTCCATAAACCCAATATGTAATAGACAAGACCTACTCCTTGCTCAGAGAACTGGACTCAACACGCCCGATTCACCGCACAAGAATATATCTGACTAGTAATAATCTTAAAACCTATGTATTGATATCTCTCTGTTAGTGTGTCAAGTGGGTGTAAAGCGGCATAAACACAGCCGTGAAAAGCAGCTAAACCCCATTATAAAAATAAATTACTTTTAAAAACCCATGAAACAAAGACAGGGAAAGAGAGAGAAATTCTTACACAATTCGTTCAGGGGCTGTGATGCAACCTGGATTGACCATATCTAGACCCACAGCTGGATGAGATATAAGGGTGGACACTCTTGGGGCTGAGAGGTTTGGTGAGGTTGGGTGAGCAAACGCAGACCCTTTAAAGTAATACTGCGTGCTACCCATCGCATGGGTCCCAAATCTCCAGGTTCAAGGGCATCTTCCTACATCGAAAACATGCATGAGAAACCCAGAAGATGGTACACCGTGTGATGGGGAAAGGTTTCTAAAACGCACCTCATTTCTCATCTCCTTGTGCTCGGGTTCGCCATTCCAGCCACTTTACTGGCAATCTCCCTACTTGGAGCATCAGCACCTTTAACCTCCTGTTCCGTACAGGTTGCAATTTGTCCTGAGGATGAACGGGAAGACGGGGAACCAATGAGAGACTAGCTCTTGGTGTTGGGACAGGCACAGGTCACTCTATTTTCCCATCAGGAAGAAGAATTAACCACAGGCTCAGCCTGCCCCCCGGAACCAGAACAGGGCCTGAAGCCATCCTGCGCTTTTGCGGCCAGCTCCCAAGAAAGCGACTTGTGAAATGGAGCTTCAGGGCACTGCAATTCACAAACCTGCAGAGTTATAAATGATAACTCTCGTCCACAAATATATTGAGGGAAGGCAAAGAAGAGGATTTGAAATCAAGGCAGAATTGCAGGAAACAGATTTCAGGAGGTAGATTCGAATCGCCTTTAAAGCACATGAAAAGCGGCAAAACGTTGACAATGATGCCCTTGGCCAAAAAGGGCGTATGCGTTTTTTCCTGAATATATTCAGGAAAAAACGCATACGCCCTTTTTGGCCAACCAAGCAACCTGGAAAGGCAAATCAGCGCTACAAAGAAGTCTCGCTTCCCATCGGTCAAAAGGGCCATGCTGAAAAAAGTGTCAAAACCAGGAATGCAGGACAGGCCATGGAGAAATGGGAGCCTTGCTACACTGATGGGCGGGATGTAAATCGCCAACAGCCACTCTGGAGAAGTGTACGGTGTGTCCTGAAACATCTAAAAAACACAGCTTAGAGAGCATAGGGCACTTCCACGCATGGGGGGATAAAGTGGGAAAATTGAAAATCAGCAAGACACAAGCACCCCAAAGTTTAGGGCTGCTCTGTTGACAAGGACCTCCACTTCATTCCACCTTAAATATCCCAGGAAAGCGAAAAATGGATCAAAAAGTTGTGGTCCTTATGTACAATGGAATATCACTCAGCCATGAAATCAATGTCATAAGGCTAGTAGCAGCATGATGAGTGGATTTAGGTAAGACGATTCTAAGTGAAATAAGTCACACAGAAAAGGACACTTCTCATAAGGTGTCACTTATAGAGGGAATGTAAAAACCGTTACACTTGAACTGAATTACAAAACAGAACAGAGTCACACATGCAGAAAACACACTATGGCTGCTTAACGGGAAAGGTGAGGTGGGGTGATACATAAAACAAGAGTTTCAAATTAGCTCAGATACCGTTCCATAAACCCAATATGTAATAGACAAGACCTACTCCTTGCTCAGAGAACTGGACTCAACACGCCCGATTCACCGCACAAGAATATATCTGACTAGTAATAATCTTAAAACCTATGTATTGATATCTCTCTGTTAGTGTGTCAAGTGGGTGTAAAGCGGCATAAACACAGCCGTGAAAAGCAGCTAAACCCCATTATAAAAATAAATTACTTTTAAAAACCCATGAAACAGAGACAGGGAAAGAGAGAGAAATTCTTACACAATTCGTTCAGGGGCTGTGATGCAACCTGGATTGACCATATCTAGACCCACAGCTGGATGAGACATAAGGGTGGACACTCTTGGGGCGGAGAGGTTTGGTGAGGTTGGGTGAGCAAACGCAGACCCTTTAAAGTAATACTGCGTGCTACCCATCGCATGGGTCCCAAATCTCCAGGTTCAAGGGCATCTTCCTACATCGAAAACATGCATGAGAAACCCAGAAGATGGTACACCGTGTGATGGGGAAAGGTTTCTAAAACGCACCTCATTTCTCATCTCCTTGTGCTCGGGTTCGCCATTCCAGCCACTTTACTAGCAATCTCCCTACTTGGAGCATCAGCACCTTTAACCTCCTGTTCCGTACAGGTTGCAATTTGTCCTGAGGATGAACGGGAAGACGGGGAACCAATGAGATACTAGCTCTTGGTGTTGGGACAGGCACAGGTCACTCTATTTTCCCATCAGGAAGAAGAATTAACCACAGGCTCAGCCTGCCCCCCGGAACCAGAACAGGGCCTGAAGCCATCCTGCGCTTTTGCGGCCAGCTCCCAAGAAAGCGACTTGTGAAATGGAGCTTCAGGGCACTGCAATTCACAAACCTGCAGAGTTATAAATGATAACTCTCGTCCACAAATATATTGAGGGAAGGCAAAGAAGAGGATTTGAAATCAAGGCAGAATTGCAGGAAACAGATTTCAGGAGGTAGATTCGAATCGCCTTTAAAGCACATGAAAAGCGGCAAAACGTTGACAATGATGCCCTTGGCCAAAAAGGGCGTATGCGTTTTTTCCTGAATATATTCAGGAAAAAACGCATACGCCCTTTTTGGCCAACCAAGCAACCTGGAAAGGCAAATCAGCGCTACAAAGAAGTCTCGCTTCCCATCGGTCAAAAGGGCCATGCTGAAAAAAGTGTCAAAACCAGAAATGCAGGACAGGCCATGGAGAAATGGGAGCCTTGCTACACTGATGGGCGGGATGTAAATCGCCAACAGCCACTCTGGAGAAGTGTACGGTGTGTCCTGAAACATCTAAAAAACACAGCTTAGAGAGCATAGGGCACTTCCACGCATGGGGGGATAAAGTGGGAAAATTGAAAATCAGCAAGACACAAGCACCCCAAAGTTTAGGGCTGCTCTGTTGACAAGGACCTCCACTTCATTCCACCTTAAATATCCCAGGACAGCGAAAAATGGATCAAAAAGTTGTGGTCCTTATGTACAATGGAATATCACTCAGCCATGAAATCAATGTCATAAGGCTAGTAGCAGCATGATGAGTGGATTTAGGTAAGACGATTCTAAGTGAAATAAGTCACACAGAAAAGGACACTTCTCATAAGGTGTCACTTATAGAGGGAATGTAAAAACCGTTACACTTGAACTGAATTACAAAACAGAACAGAGTCACACATGCAGAAAACACACTATGGCTGCTTAACGGGAAAGGTGAGGTGGGGTGATACATAAAACAAGAGTTTCAAATTAGCTCAGATACCGTTCCATAAACCCAATATGTAATAGACAAGACCTACTCCTTGCTCAGAGAACTGGACTCAACACGCCCGATTCACCGCACAAGAATATATCTGACTAGTAATAATCTTAAAACCTATGTATTGATATCTCTCTGTTAGTGTGTCAAGTGGGTGTAAAGCGGCATAAACACAGCCGTGAAAAGCAGCTAAACCCCATTATAAAAATAAATTACTTTTAAAAACCCATGAAACAGAGACAGGGAAAGAGAGAGAAATTCTTACACAATTCGTTCAGGGGCTGTGATGCAACCTGGATTGACCATATCTAGACCCACAGCTGGATGAGACATAAGGGTGGACACTCTTGGGGCTGAGAGGTTTGGTGAGGTTGGGTGAGCAAACGCAGACCCTTTAAAGTAATACTGCGTGCTACCCATCGCATGGGTCCCAAGTCTCCAGGTTCAAGGGCATCTTCCTACATCGAAAACATGCATGAGAAACCCAGAAGATGGTACACCGTGTGATGGGGAAAGGTTTCTAAAACGCACCTCATTTCTCATCTCCTTGTGCTCGGGTTCGCCATTCCAGCCACTTTACTAGCAATCTCCCTACTTGGAGCATCAGCACCTTTAACCTCCTGTTCCGTACAGGTTGCAATTTGTCCTGAGGATGAACGGGAAGACGGGGAACCAATGAGAGACTAGCTCTTGGTGTTGGGACAGGCACAGGTCACTCTATTTTCCCATCAGGAAGAAGAATTAACCACAGGCTCAGCCTGCCCCCCGGAACCAGAACAGGGCCTGAAGCCATCCTGCGCTTTTGCGGCCAGCTCCCAAGAAAGCGACTTGTGAAATGGAGCTTCAGGGCACTGCAATTCACAAACCTGCAGAGTTATAAATGATAACTCTCGTCCACAAATATATTGAGGGAAGGCAAAGAAGAGGATTTGAAATCAAGGCAGAATTGCAGGAAACAGATTTCAGGAGGTAGATTCGAATCGCCTTTAAAGCACATGAAAAGCGGCAAAACGTTGACAATGATGCCCTTGGCCAAAAAGGGCGTATGCGTTTTTTCCTGAATATATTCAGGAAAAAACGCATACGCCCTTTTTGGCCAACCAAGCAACCTGGAAAGGCAAATCAGCGCTACAAAGAAGTCTCGCTTCCCATCGGTCAAAAGGGCCATGCTGAAAAAAGTGTCAAAACCAGGAATGCAGGACAGGCCATGGAGAAATGGGAGCCTTGCTACACTGATGGGCGGGATGTAAATCGCCAACAGCCACTCTGGAGAAGTGTACGGTGTGTCAGGAAACATCTAAAAAACACAGCTTAGAGAGCATAGGGCACTTCCACGCATGGGGGGATAAAGTGGGAAAATTGAAAATCAGCAAGACACAAGCACCCCAAAGTTTAGGGCTGCTCTGTTGACAAGGACCTCCACTTCATTCCACCTTAAATATCCCAGGACAGCGAAAAATGGATCAAAAAGTTGTGGTCCTTATGTACAATGGAATATCACTCAGCCATGAAATCAATGTCATAAGGCTAGTAGCAGCATGATGAGTGGATTTAGGTAAGACGATTCTAAGTGAAATAAGTCACACAGAAAAGGACACTTCTCATAAGGTGTCACTTATAGAGGGAATGTAAAAACCGTTACACTTGAACTGAATTACAAAACAGAACAGAGTCACACATGCAGAAAACACACTATGGCTGCTTAACGGGAAAGGTGAGGTGGGGTGATACATAAAACAAGAGTTTCAAATTAGCTCAGATACCGTTCCATAAACCCAATATGTAATAGACAAGACCTACTCCTTGCTCAGAGAACTGGACTCAACACGCCCGATTCACCGCACAAGAATATATCTGACTAGTAATAATCTTAAAACCTATGTATTGATATCTCTCTGTTAGTGTGTCAAGTGGGTGTAAAGCGGCATAAACACAGCCGTGAAAAGCAGCTAAACCCCATTATAAAAATAAATTACTTTTAAAAACCCATGAAACAAAGACAGGGAAAGAGAGAGAAATTCTTACACAATTCGTTCAGGGGCTGTGATGCAACCTGGATTGACCATATCTAGACCCACAGCTGGATGAGACATAAGGGTGGACACTCTTGGGGCTGAGAGGTTTGGTGAGGTTGGGTGAGCAAACGCAGACCCTTTAAAGTAATACTGCGTGCTACCCATCGCATGGGTCCCAAGTCTCCAGGTTCAAGGGCATCTTCCTACATCGAAAACATGCATGAGAAACCCAGAAGATGGTACACCGTGTGATGGGGAAAGGTTTCTAAAACGCACCTCATTTCTCATCTCCTTGTGCTCGGGTTCGCCATTCCAGCCACTTTACTAGCAATCTCCCTACTTGGAGCATCAGCACCTTTAACCTCCTGTTCCGTACAGGTTGCAATTTGTCCTGAGGATGAACGGGAAGACGGGGAACCAATGAGAGACTAGCTCTTGGTGTTGGGACAGGCACAGGTCACTCTATTTTCCCATCAGGAAGAAGAATTAACCACAGGCTCAGCCTGCCCCCCGGAACCAGAACAGGGCCTGAAGCCATCCTGCGCTTTTGCGGCCAGCTCCCAAGAAAGCGACTTGTGAAATGGAGCTTCAGGGCACTGCAATTCACAAACCTGCAGAGTTATAAATGATAACTCTCGTCCACAAATATATTGAGGGAAGGCAAAGAAGAGGATTTGAAATCAAGGCAGAATTGCAGGAAACAGATTTCAGGAGGTAGATTCGAATCGCCTTTAAAGCACATGAAAAGCGGCAAAACGTTGACAATGATGCCCTTGGCCAAAAAGGGCGTATGCGTTTTTTCCTGAATATATTCAGGAAAAAACGCATACGCCCTTTTTGGCCAACCAAGCAACCTGGAAAGGCAAATCAGCGCTACAAAGAAGTCTCGCTTCCCATCGGTCAAAAGGGCCATGCTGAAAAAAGTGTCAAAACCAGGAATGCAGGACAGGCCATGGAGAAATGGGAGCCTTGCTACACTGATGGGCGGGATGTAAATCGCCAACAGCCACTCTGGAGAAGTGTACGGTGTGTCCTGAAACATCTAAAAAACACAGCTTAGAGAGCATAGGGCACTTCCACGCATGGGGGGATAAAGTGGGAAAATTGAAAATCAGCAAGACACAAGCACCCCAAAGTTTAGGGCTGCTCTGTTGACAAGGACCTCCACTTCATTCCACCTTAAATATCCCAGGACAGCGAAAAATGGATCAAAAAGTTGTGGTCCTTATGTACAATGGAATATCACTCAGCCATGAAATCAATGTCATAAGGCTAGTAGCAGCATGATGAGTGGATTTAGGTAAGACGATTCTAAGTGAAATAAGTCACACAGAAAAGGACACTTCTCATAAGGTGTCACTTATAGAGGGAATGTAAAAACCGTTACACTTGAACTGAATTACAAAACAGAACAGAGTCACACATGCAGAAAACACACTATGGCTGCTTAACGGGAAAGGTGAGGTGGGGTGATACATAAAACAAGAGTTTCAAATTAGCTCAGATACCGTTCCATAAACCCAATATGTAATAGACAAGACCTACTCCTTGCTCAGAGAACTGGACTCAACACGCCCGATTCACCGCACAAGAATATATCTGACTAGTAATAATCTTAAAACCTATGTATTGATATCTCTCTGTTAGTGTGTCAAGTGGGTGTAAAGCGGCATAAACACAGCCGTGAAAAGCAGCTAAACCCCATTATAAAAATAAATTACTTTTAAAAACCCATGAAACAAAGACAGGGAAAGAGAGAGAAATTCTTACACAATTCGTTCAGTGGCTGTGATGCAACCTGGATTGACCATATCTAGACCCACAGCTGGATGAGACATAAGGGTGGACACTCTTGGGGCTGAGAGGTTTGGTGAGGTTGGGTGAGCAAACGCAGACCCTTTAAAGTAATACTGCGTGCTACCCATCGCATGGGTCCCAAGTCTCCAGGTTCAAGGGCATCTTCCTACATCGAAAACATGCATGAGAAACCCAGAAGATGGTACACCGTGTGATGGGGAAAGGTTTCTAAAACGCACCTCATTTCTCATCTCCTTGTGCTCGGGTTCGCCATTCCAGCCACTTTACTAGCAATCTCCCTACTTGGAGCATCAGCACCTTTAACCTCCTGTTCCGTACAGGTTGCAATTTGTCCTGAGGATGAACGGGAAGACGGGGAACCAATGAGAGACTAGCTCTTGGTGTTGGGACAGGCACAGGTCACTCTATTTTCCCATCAGGAAGAAGAATTAACCACAGGCTCAGCCTGCCCCCCGGAACCAGAACAGGGCCTGAAGCCATCCTGCGCTTTTGCGGCCAGCTCCCAAGAAAGCGACTTGTGAAATGGAGCTTCAGGGCACTGCAATTCACAAACCTGCAGAGTTATAAATGATAACTCTCGTCCACAAATATATTGAGGGAAGGCAAAGAAGAGGATTTGAAATCAAGGCAGAATTGCAGGAAACAGATTTCAGGAGGTAGATTCGAATCGCCTTTAAAGCACATGAAAAGCGGCAAAACGTTGACAATGATGCCCTTGGCCAAAAAGGGCGTATGCGTTTTTTCCTGAATATATTCAGGAAAAAACGCATACGCCCTTTTTGGCCAACCAAGCAACCTGGAAAGGCAAATCAGCGCTACAAAGAAGTCTCGCTTCCCATCGGTCAAAAGGGCCATGCTGAAAAAAGTGTCAAAACCAGGAATGCAGGACAGGCCATGGAGAAATGGGAGCCTTGCTACACTGATGGGCGGGATGTAAATCGCCAACAGCCACTCTGGAGAAGTGTACGGTGTGTCCTGAAACATCTAAAAAACACAGCTTAGAGAGCATAGGGCACTTCCACGCATGGGGGGATAAAGTGGGAAAATTGAAAATCAGCAAGACACAAGCACCCCAAAGTTTAGGGCTGCTCTGTTGACAAGGACCTCCACTTCATTCCACCTTAAATATCCCAGGACAGCGAAAAATGGATCAAAAAGTTGTGGTCCTTATGTACAATGGAATATCACTCAGCCATGAAATCAATGTCATAAGGCTAGTAGCAGCATGATGAGTGGATTTAGGTAAGACGATTCTAAGTGAAATAAGTCACACAGAAAAGGACACTTCTCATAAGGTGTCACTTATAGAGGGAATGTAAAAACCGTTACACTTGAACTGAATTACAAAACAGAACAGAGTCACACATGCAGAAAACACACTATGGCTGCTTAACGGGAAAGGTGAGGTGGGGTGATACATAAAACAAGAGTTTCAAATTAGCTCAGATACCGTTCCATAAACCCAATATGTAATAGACAAGACCTACTCCTTGCTCAGAGAACTGGACTCAACACGCCCGATTCACCGCACAAGAATATATCTGACTAGTAATAATCTTAAAACCTATGTATTGATATCTCTCTGTTAGTGTGTCAAGTGGGTGTAAAGCGGCATAAACACAGCCGTGAAAAGCAGCTAAACCCCATTATAAAAATAAATTACTTTTAAAAACCCATGAAACAAAGACAGGGAAAGAGAGAGAAATTCTTACACAATTCGTTCAGGGGCTGTGATGCAACCTGGATTGACCATATCTAGACCCACAGCTGGATGAGACATAAGGGTGGACACTCTTGGGGCTGAGAGGTTTGGTGAGGTTGGGTGAGCAAACGCAGACCCTTTAAAGTAATACTGCGTGCTACCCATCGCATGGGTCCCAAGTCTCCAGGTTCAAGGGCATCTTCCTACATCGAAAACATGCATGAGAAACCCAGAAGATGGTACACCATGTGATGGGGAAAGGTTTCTAAAACGCACCTCATTTCTCATCTCCTTGTGCTCGGGTTCGCCATTCCAGCCACTTTACTAGCAATCTCCCTACTTGGAGCATCAGCACCTTTAACCTCCTGTTCCGTACAGGTTGCAATTTGTCCTGAGGATGAACGGGAAGACGGGGAACCAATGAGAGACTAGCTCTTGGTGTTGGGACAGGCACAGGTCACTCTATTTTCCCATCAGGAAGAAGAATTAACCACAGGCTCAGCCTGCCCCCCGGAACCAGAACAGGGCCTGAAGCCATCCTGCGCTTTTGCGGCCAGCTCCCAAGAAAGCGACTTGTGAAATGGAGCTTCAGGGCACTGCAATTCACAAACCTGCAGAGTTATAAATGATAACTCTCGTCCACAAATATATTGAGGGAAGGCAAAGAAGAGGATTTGAAATCAAGGCAGAATTGCAGGAAACAGATTTCAGGAGGTAGATTCGAATCGCCTTTAAAGCACATGAAAAGCGGCAAAACGTTGACAATGATGCCCTTGGCCAAAAAGGGCGTATGCGTTTTTTCCTGAATATATTCAGGAAAAAACGCATACGCCCTTTTTGGCCAACCAAGCAACCTGGAAAGGCAAATCAGCGCTACAAAGAAGTCTCGCTTCCCATCGGTCAAAAGGGCCATGCTGAAAAAAGTGTCAAAACCAGAAATGCAGGACAGGCCATGGAGAAATGGGAGCCTTGCTACACTGATGGGCGGGATGTAAATCGCCAACAGCCACTCTGGAGAAGTGTACGGTGTGTCCTGAAACATCTAAAAAACACAGCTTAGAGAGCATAGGGCACTTCCACGCATGGGGGGATAAAGTGGGAAAATTGAAAATCAGCAAGACACAAGCACCCCAAAGTTTAGGGCTGCTCTGTTGACAAGGACCTCCACTTCATTCCACCTTAAATATCCCAGGACAGCGAAAAATGGATCAAAAAGTTGTGGTCCTTATGTACAATGGAATATCACTCAGCCATGAAATCAATGTCATAAGGCTAGTAGCAGCATGATGAGTGGATTTAGGTAAGACGATTCTAAGTGAAATAAGTCACACAGGAAAGGACACTTCTCATAAGGTGTCACTTATAGAGGGAATGTAAAAACCGTTACACTTGAACTGAATTACAAAACAGAACAGAGTCACACATGCAGAAAACACACTATGGCTGCTTAACGGGAAAGGTGAGGTGGGGTGATACATAAAACAAGAGCTTCAAATTAGCTCAGATACCGTTCCATAAACCCAATATGTAATAGACAAGACCTACTCCTTGCTCAGAGAACTGGACTCAACACGCCCGATTCACCGCCCAAGAATATATCTGACTAGTAATAATCTTAAAACCTATGTATTGATATCTCTCTGTTAGTGTGTCAAGTGGGTGTAAAGCGGCATAAACACAGCCGTGAAAAGCAGCTAAACCCCATTATAAAAATAAATTACTTTTAAAAACCCATGAAACAAAGACAGGGAAAGAGAGAGAAATTCTTACACAATTCGTTCAGGGGCTGTGATGCAACCTGGATTGACCATATCTAGACCCACAGCTGGATGAGACATAAGGGTGGACACTCTTGGGGCTGAGAGGTTTGGTGAGGTTGGGTGAACAAACGCAGACCCTTTAAAGTAATACTGCGTGCTACCCATCGCATGGGTCCCAAATCTCCAGGTTCAAGGGCATCTTCCTACATCGAAAACATGCATGAGAAACCCAGAAGATGGTACACCGTGTGATGGGGAAAGGTTTCTAAAACGCACCTCATTTCTCATCTCCTTGTGATCGGGTTCGCCATTCCAGCCACTTTACTAGCAATCTCCCTACTTGGAGCATCAGCACCTTTAACCTCCTGTTCCGTACAGGTTGCAATTTGTCCTGAGGATGAACGGGAAGACGGGGAACCAATGAGAGACTAGCTCTTGGTGTTGGGACAGGCACAGGTCACTCTATTTTCCCATCAGGAAGAAGAATTAACCACAGGCTCAGCCTGCCCCCCGGAACCAGAACAGTGCCTGAAGCCATCCTGCGCTTTTGCGGCCAGCTCCCAAGAAAGCGACTTGTAAAATTGAGCTTCAGGGCACTGCAATTCACAAACCTGCAGAGTTATAAATGATAACTCTCGTCCACAAATATATTGAGGGAAGGCAAAGAAGAGGATTTGAAATCAAGGCAGAATTGCAGGAAACAGATTTCAGGAGGTAGATTCGAATCGCCTTTAAAGCACATGAAAAGCGGCAAAACGTTGACAATGATGTCCTTGGCCAAAAAGGGCGTATGCGTTTTTTCCTGAATATATTCAGGAAAAAACGCATACGCCCTTTTTGGCCAACCAAGCAACCTGGAAAGGCAAATCAGCGCTACAAAGAAGTCTCGCTTCCCATCGGTCAAAAGGGCCATGCTGAAAAAAGTGTCAAAACCAGGAATGCAGGACAGGCCATGGAGAAATGGGAGCCTTGCTACACTGATGGGCGGGATGTAAATCGCCAACAGCCACTCTGGAGAAGTGTACGGTGTGTCCTGAAACATCTCAAAAACACAGCTTAGAGAGCATAGGGCACTTCCACGCATGGGGGGATAAAGTGGGAAAATTGAAAATCAGCAAGACAAAAGCACCCCAAAGTTTAGGGCTGCTCTGTTGACAAGGACCTCCACTTCATTCCACCTTAAATATCCCAGGAAAGCGAAAAATGGATCAAAAAGTTGTGGTCCTTATGTACAATGGAATATCACTCAGCCATGAAATCAATGTCATAAGGCTAGTAGCAGCATGATGAGTGGATTTAGGTAAGAAGATTCTAAGTGAAATAAGTCACACAGAAAAGGACACTTCTCATAAGGTGTCACTTATAGAGGGAATGTAAAAACCGTTACACTTGAACTGAATTACAAAACAGAACAGAGTCACACATGCAGAAAACACACTATGGCTGCTTAACGGGAAAGGTGAGGTGGGGTGATACATAAAACAAGAGCTTCAAATTAGCTCAGATACCGTTCCATAAACCCAATATGTAATAGACAAGACCTACTCCTTGCTCAGAGAACTGGACTCAACACGCCCGATTCACCGCACAAGAATATATCTGACTAGTAATAATCTTAAAACCTATGTATTGATATCTCTCTGTTAGTGTGTCAAGTGGGTGTAAAGCGGCATAAACACAGCCGTGAAAAGCAGCTAAACCCCATTATAAAAATAAATTACTTTTAAAAACCCATGAAACAAAGACAGGGAAAGAGAGAGAAATTCTTACACAATTCGTTCAGGGGCTGTGATGCAACCTGGATTGACCATATCTAGACCCACAGCTGGATGAGACATAAGGGTGGACACTCTTGGGGCTGAGAGGTTTGGTGAGGTTGGGTGAACAAACGCAGACCCTTTAAAGTAATACTGCGTGCTACCCATCGCATGGGTCCCAAATCTCCAGGTTCAAGGGCATCTTCCTACATCGAAAACATGCATGAGAAACCCAGAAGATGGTACACCGTGTGATGGGGAAAGGTTTCTAAAACGCACCTCATTTCTCATCTCCTTGTGCTCGGGTTCGCCATTCCAGCCACTTTACTAGCAATCTCCCTACTTGGAGCATCAGCACCTTTAACCTCCTGTTCCGTACAGGTTGCAATTTGTCCTGAGGATGAACGGGAAGACGGGGAACCAATGAGAGACTAGCTCTTGGTGTTGGGACAGGCACAGGTCACTCTATTTTCCCATCAGGAAGAAGAATTAACCACAGGCTCAGCCTGCCCCCCGGAACCAGAACAGGGCCTGAAGCCATCCTGCGCTTTTGCGGCCAGCTCCCAAGAAAGCGACTTGTAAAATGGAGCTTCAGGGCACTGCAATTCACAAACCTGCAGAGTTATAAATGATAACTCTCGTCCACAAATATATTGAGGGAAGGCAAAGAAGAGGATTTGAAATCAAGGCAGAATTGCAGGAAAAAGATTTCAGGAGGTAGATTCGAATCGCCTTTAAAGCACATGAAAAGCGGCAAAACGTTGACAATGATGTCCTTGGCCAAAAAGGGCGTATGCGTTTTTTCCTGAATATATTCAGGAAAAAACGCATACGCCCTTTTTGGCCAACCAAGCAACCTGGAAAGGCAAATCAGCGCTACAAAGAAGTCTCGCTTCCCATCGGTCAAAAGGGCCATGCTGAAAAAAGTGTCAAAACCAGGAATGCAGGACAGGCCATGGAGAAATGGGAGCCTTGCTACACTGATGGGCGGGATGTAAATCGCCAACAGCCACTCTGGAGAAGTGTACGGTGTGTCCTGAAACATCTCAAAAACACAGCTTAGAGAGCATAGGGCACTTCCACGCATGGGGGGATAAAGTGGGAAAATTGAAAATCAGCAAGACACAAGCACCCCAAAGTTTAGGGCTGCTCTGTTGACAAGGACCTCCACTTCATTCCACCTTAAATATCCCAGGAAAGCGAAAAATGGATCAAAAAGTTGTGGTCCTTATGTACAATGGAATATCACTCAGCCATGAAATCAATGTCATAAGGCTAGTAGCAGCATGATGAGTGGATTTAGGTAAGAAGATTCTAAGTGAAATAAGTCACACAGAAAAGGACACTTCTCATAAGGTGTCACTTATAGAGGGAATGTAAAAACCGTTACACTTGAACTGAATTACAAAACAGAACAGAGTCACACATGCAGCAAACACACTATGGCTGCTTAACGGGAAAGGTGAGGTGGGGTGATACATAAAACAAGAGCTTCAAATTAGCTCAGATACCGTTCCATAAACCCAATATGTAATAGACAAGACCTACTCCTTGCTCAGAGAACTGGACTCAACACGCCCGATTCACCGCACAAGAATATATCTGACTAGTAATAATCTTAAAACCTATGTATTGATATCTCTCTGTTAGTGTGTCAAGTGGGTGTAAAGCGGCATAAACACAGCCGTGAAAAGCAGCTAAACCCCATTATAAAAATAAATTACTTTTAAAAACCCATGAAACAAAGACAGGGAAAGAGAGAGAAATTCTTACACAATTCGTTCAGGGGCTGTGATGCAACCTGGATTGACCATATCTAGACCCACAGCTGGATGAGACATAAGGGTGGACACTCTTGGGGCTGAGAGGTTTGGTGAGGTTGGGTGAGCAAACGCAGACCCTTTAAAGTAATACTGCGTGCTACCCATCGCATGGGTCCCAAATCTCCAGGTTCAAGGGCATCTTCCTACATCGAAAACATGCATGAGAAACCCAGAAGATGGTACACCGTGTGATGGGGAAAGGTTTCTAAAACGCACCTCATTTCTCATCTCCTTGTGCTCGGGTTCGCCATTCCAGCCACTTTACTAGCAATCTCCCTACTTGGAGCATCAGCACCTTTAACCTCCTGTTCCGTACAGGTTGCAATTTGTCCTGAGGATGAACGGGAAGACGGGGAACCAATGAGAGACTAGCTCTTGGTGTTGGGACAGGCACAGGTCACTCTATTTTCCCATCAGGAAGAAGAATTAACCACAGGCTCAGCCTGCCCCCCGGAACCAGAACAGGGCCTGAAGCCATCCTGCGCTTTTGCGGCCAGCTCCCAAGAAAGTGACTTGTAAAACGGAGCTTCAGGGCACTGCAATTCACAACCTGCAGAGTTATAAATGATAACTCTCGTCCACAAATATATTGAGGGAAGGCAAAGAAGAGGATTTGAAATCAAGGCAGAATTGCAGGAAACAGATTTCAGGAGGTAGATTCGAATCGCCTTTAAAGCACATGAAAAGCGGCAAAACGTTGACAATGATGCCCTTGGCCAAAAAGGGCGTATGCGTTTTTTCCTGAATATATTCAGGAAAAAACGCATACGCCCTTTTTGGCCAACCAAGCAACCTGGAAAGGCAAATCAGCGCTACAAAGAAGTCTCGCTTCCCATCGGTCAAAAGGGCCATGCTGAAAAAAGTGTCAAAACCAGGAATGCAGGACAGGCCATGGAGAAATGGGAGCCTTGCTACACTGATGGGCGGGATGTAAATCGCCAACAGCCACTCTGGAGAAGTGTACGGTGTGTCCTGAAACATCTAAAAAACACAGCTTAGAGAGCATAGGGCACTTCCACGCATGGGGGGATAAAGTGGGAAAATTGAAAATCAGCAAGACACAAGCACCCCAAAGTTTAGGGCTGCTCTGTTGACAAGGACTTCCACTTCATTCCACCTTAAATATCCCAGGACAGCGAAAAATGGATCAAAAAGTTGTGGTCCTTATGTACAATGGAATATCACTCAGCCATGAAATCAATGTCATAAGGCTAGTAGCAGCATGATGAGTGGATTTAGGTAAGACGATTCTAAGTGAAATAAGTCACACAGAAAAGGACACTTCTCATAAGGTGTCACTTATAGAGGGAATGTAAAAACCGTTACACTTGAACTGAATTACAAAACAGAACAGAGTCACACATGCAGAAAACACACTATGGCTGCTTAACGGGAAAGGTGAGGTGGGCTGATACATAAAACAAGAGTTTCAAATTAGCTCAGATACCGTTCCATAAACCCAATATGTAATAGACAAGACCTACTCCTTGCTCAGAGAACTGGACTCAACACGCCCGATTCACCGCACAAGAATATATCTGACTAGTAATAATCTTAAAACCTATGTATTGATATCTCTCTGTTAGTGTGTCAAGTGGGTGTAAAGCGGCATAAACACAGCTGTGAAAAGCAGCTAAACCCCATTATAAAAATAAATTACTTTTAAAAACCCATGAAACAAAGACAGGGAAAGAGAGAGAAATTCTTACACAATTCGTTCAGGGGCTGTGATGCAACCTGGATTGACCATATCTAGACCCACAGCTGGATGAGACATAAGGGTGGACACTCTTGGGGCTGAGAGGTTTGGTGAGGTTGGGTGAGCAAACGCAGACCCTTTAAAGTAATACTGCGTGCTACCCATCGCATGGGTCCCAAGTCTCCAGGTTCAAGGGCATCTTCCTACATCGAAAACATGCATGAGAAACCCAGAAGATGGTACACCATGTGATGGGGAAAGGTTTCTAAAACGCACCTCATTTCTCATCTCCTTGTGCTCGGGTTCGCCATTCCAGCCACTTTACTAGCAATCTCCCTACTTGGAGCATCAGCACCTTTAACCTCCTGTTCCGTACAGGTTGCAATTTGTCCTGAGGATGAACGGGAAGACGGGGAACCAATGAGAGACTAGCTCTTGGTGTTGGGACAGGCACAGGTCACTCTATTTTCCCATCAGGAAGAAGAATTAACCACAGGCTCAGCCTGCCCCCCGGAACCAGAACAGGGCCTGAAGCCATCCTGCGCTTTTGCGGCCAGCTCCCAAGAAAGCGACTTGTGAAACGGAGCTTCAGGGCACTGCAATTCACAAACCTGCAGAGTTATAAATGATAACTCTCGTCCACAAATATATTGAGGGAAGGCAAAGAAGAGGATTTGAAATCAAGGCAGAATTGCAGGAAACAGATTTCAGGAGGTAGATTCGAATCGCCTTTAAAGCACATGAAAAGCGGCAAAACGTTGACAATGATGCCCTTGGCCAAAAAGGGCGTATGCGTTTTTTCCTGAATATATTCAGGAAAAAACGCATACGCCCTTTTTGGCCAACCAAGCAACCTGGAAAGGCAAATCAGCGCTACAAAGAAGTCTCGCTTCCCATCGGTCAAAAGGGCCATGCTGAAAAAAGTGTCAAAACCAGAAATGCAGGACAGGCCATGGAGAAATGGGAGCCTTGCTACACTGATGGGCGGGATGTAAATCGCCAACAGCCACTCTGGAGAAGTGTACGGTGTGTCCTGAAACATCTAAAAAACACAGCTTAGAGAGCATAGGGCACTTCCACGCATGGGGGGATAAAGTGGGAAAATTGAAAATCAGCAAGACACAAGCACCCCAAAGTTTAGGGCTGCTCTGTTGACAAGGACCTCCACTTCATTCCACCTTAAATATCCCAGGACAGCGAAAAATGGATCAAAAAGTTGTGGTCCTTATGTACAATGGAATATCACTCAGCCATGAAATCAATGTCATAAGGCTAGTAGCAGCATGATGAGTGGATTTAGGTAAGACGATTCTAAGTGAAATAAGTCACACAGAAAAGGACACTTCTCATAAGGTGTCACTTATAGAGGGAATGTAAAAACCGTTACACTTGAACTGAATTACAAAACAGAACAGAGTCACACATGCAGAAAACACACTATGGCTGCTTAACGGGAAAGGTGAGGTGGGGTGATACATAAAACAAGAGCTTCAAATTAGCTCAGATACCGTTCCATAAACCCAATATGTAATAGACAAGACCTACTCCTTGCTCAGAGAACTGGACTCAACACGCCCGATTCACCGCACAAGAATATATCTGACTAGTAATAATCTTAAAACCTATGTATTGATATCTCTCTGTTAGTGTGTCAAGTGGGTGTAAAGCGGCATAAACACAGCCGTGAAAAGCAGCTAAACCCCATTATAAAAATAAATTACTTTTAAAAACCCATGAAACAAAGACAGGGAAAGAGAGAGAAATTCTTACACAATTCGTTCAGGGGCTGTGATGCAACCTGGATTGACCATATCTAGACCCACAGCTGGATGAGACATAAGGGTGGACACTCTTGGGGCTGAGAGGTTTGGTGAGGTTGGGTGAACAAACGCAGACCCTTTAAAGTAATACTGCGTGCTACCCATCGCATGGGTCCCAAATCTCCAGGTTCAAGGGCATCTTCCTACATCGAAAACATGCATGAGAAACCCAGAAGATGGTACACCGTGTGATGGGGAAAGGTTTCTAAAACGCACCTCATTTCTCATCTCCTTGTGTTCGGGTTCGCCATTCCAGCCACTTTACTAGCAATCTCCCTACTTGGAGCATCAGCACCTTTAACCTCCTGTTCCGTACAGGTTGCAATTTGTCCTGAGGATGAACGGGAAGACGGGGAACCAATGAGAGACTAGCTCTTGGTGTTGGGACAGGCACAGGTCACTCTATTTTCCCATCAGGAAGAAGAATTAACCACAGGCTCAGCCTGCCCCCCGGAACCAGAACAGTGCCTGAAGCCATCCTGCGCTTTTGCGGCCAGCTCCCAAGAAAGCGACTTGTAAAATTGAGCTTCAGGGCACTGCAATTCACAAACCTGCAGAGTTATAAATGATAACTCTCGTCCACAAATATATTGAGGGAAGGCAAAGAAGAGGATTTGAAATCAAGGCAGAATTGCAGGAAACAGATTTCAGGAGGTAGATTCGAATCGCCTTTAAAGCACATGAAAAGCGGCAAAACGTTGACAATGATGTCCTTGGCCAAAAAGGGCGTATGCGTTTTTTCCTGAATATATTCAGGAAAAAACGCATACGCCCTTTTTGGCCAACCAAGCAACATGGAAAGGCAAATCAGCGCTACAAAGAAGTCTCGCTTCCCATCGGTCAAAAGGGCCATGCTGAAAAAAGTGTCAAAACCAGGAATGCAGGACAGGCCATGGAGAAATGGGAGCCTTGCTACACTGATGGGCGGGATGTAAATCGCCAACAGCCACTCTGGAGAAGTGTACGGTGTGTCCTGAAACATCTCAAAAACACAGCTTAGAGAGCATAGGGCACTTCCACGCATGGGGGGATAAAGTGGGAAAATTGAAAATCAGCAAGACACAAGCACCCCAAAGTTTAGGGCTGCTCTGTTGACAAGGACCTCCACTTCATTCCACCTTAAATATCCCAGGAAAGCGAAAAATGGATCAAAAAGTTGTGGTCCTTATGTACAATGGAATATCACTCAGCCATGAAATCAATGTCATAAGGCTAGTAGCAGCATGATGAGTGGATTTAGGTAAGAAGATTCTAAGTGAAATAAGTCACACAGAAAAGGACACTTCTCATAAGGTGTCACTTATAGAGGGAATGTAAAAACCGTTACACTTGAACTGAATTACAAAACAGAACAGAGTCACACATGCAGAAAACACACTATGGCTGCTTAACGGGAAAGGTGAGGTGGGGTGATACATAAAACAAGAGCTTCAAATTAGCTCAGATACCGTTCCATAAACCCAATATGTAATAGACAAGACCTACTCCTTGCTCAGAGAACTGGACTCAACACGCCCGATTCACCGCACAAGAATATATCTGACTAGTAATAATCTTAAAACCTATGTATTGATATCTCTCTGTTAGTGTGTCAAGTGGGTGTAAAGCGGCATAAACACAGCCGTGAAAAGCAGCTAAACCCCATTATAAAAATAAATTACTTTTAAAAACCCATGAAACAAAGACAGGGAAAGAGAGAGAAATTCTTACACAATTCGTTCAGGGGCTGTGATGCAACCTGGATTGACCATATCTAGACCCACAGCTGGATGAGACATAAGGGTGGACACTCTTGGGGCTGAGAGGTTTGGTGAGGTTGGGTGAGCAAACACAGACCCTTTAAAGTAATACTGCGTGCTACCCATCGCATGGGTCCCAAATCTCCAGGTTCAAGGGCATCTTCCTACATCGAAAACATGCATGAGAAACCCAGAAGATGGTACACCGTGTGATGGGGAAAGGTTTCTAAAACGCACCTCATTTCTCATCTCCTTGTGCTCGGGTTCGCCATTCCAGCCACTTTACTAGCAATCTCCCTACTTGGAGCATCAGCACCTTTAACCTCCTGTTCCGTACAGGTTGCAATTTGTCCTGAGGATGAACGGGAAGACGGGGAACCAATGAGAGACTAGCTCTTGGTGTTGGGACAGGCACAGGTCACTCTATTTTCCCATCAGGAAGAAGAATTAACCACAGGCTCAGCCTGCCCCCCGGAACCAGAACAGGGCCTGAAGCCATCCTGCGCTTTTGCGGCCAGCTCCCAAGAAAGTGACTTGTAAAATGGAGCTTCAGGGCACTGCAATTCACAAACCTGCAGAGTTATAAATGATAACTCTCGTCCACAAATATATTGAGGGAAGGCAAAGAAGAGGATTTGAAATCAAGGCAGAATTGCAGGAAACAGATTTCAGGAGGTAGATTCGAATCGCCTTTAAAGCACATTAAAAGCGGCAAAACGTTGACAATGATGCCCTTGGCCAAAAAGGGCGTATGCGTTTTTTCCTGAATATATTCAGGAAAAAACGCATACGCCCTTTTTGGCAAACCAAGCAACCTGGAAAGGCAAATCAGCGCTACAAAGAAGTCTCGCTTCCCATCGGTCAAAAGGGCCATGCTGAAAAAAGTGTCAAAACCAGGAATGCAGGACAGGCCATGGAGAAATGGGAGCCTTGCTACACTGATGGGCGGGATGTAAATCGCCAACAGCCACTCTGGAGAAGTGTACGGTGTGTCCTGAAACATCTAAAAAACACAGCTTAGAGAGCATAGGGCACTTCCACGCATGGGGGGATAAAGTGGGAAAATTGAAAATCAGCAAGACACAAACACCCCAAAGTTTAGGGCTGCTCTGTTGACAAGGACCTCCACTTCATTCCACCTTAAATATCCCAGGACAGCGAAAAATGGATCAAAAAGTTGTGGTCCTTATGTACAATGGAATATCACTCAGCCATGAAATCAATGTCATAAGGCTAGTAGCAGCATGATGAGTGGATTTAGGTAAGACGATTCTAAGTGAAATAAGTCACACAGAAAAGGACACTTCTCATAAGGTGTCACTTATAGAGGGAATGTAAAAACCGTTACACTTGAACTGAATTACAAAACAGAACAGAGTCACACATGCAGAAAACACACTATGGCTGCTTAACGGGAAAGGTGAGGTGGGGTGATACATAAAACAAGAGCTTCAAATTAGCTCAGATACCGTTCCATAAACCCAATATGTAATAGACAAGACCTACTCCTTGCTCAGAGAACTGGACTCAACACGCCCGATTCACCGCACAAGAATATATCTGACTAGTAATAATCTTAAAACCTATGTATTGATATCTCTCTGTTAGTGTGTCAAGTGGGTGTAAAGCGGCATAAACACAGCCGTGAAAAGCAGCTAAACCCCATTATAAAAATAAATTACTTTTAAAAACCCATGAAACAAAGACAGGGAAAGAGAGAGAAATTCTTACACAATTCGTTCAGGGGCTGTGATGCAACCTGGATTGACCATATCTAGACCCACAGCTGGATGAGACATAAGGGTGGACACTCTTGGGGCTGAGAGGTTTGGTGAGGTTGGGTGAGCAAACGCAGACCCTTTAAAGTAATACTGCGTGCTACCCATCGCATGGGTCCCAAATCTCCAGGTTCAAGGGCATCTTCCTACATCGAAAACATGCATGAGAAACCCAGAAGATGGTACACCGTGTGATGGGGAAAGGTTTCTAAAACGCACCTCATTTCTCATCTCCTTGTGCTCGGGTTCGCCATTCCAGCCACTTTACTAGCAATCTCCCTACTTGGAGCATCAGCACCTTTAACCTCCTGTTCCGTACAGGTTGCAATTTGTCCTGAGGATGAACGGGAAGACGGGGAACCAATGAGAGACTAGCTCTTGGTGTTGGGACAGGCACAGGTCACTCTATTTTCCCATCAGGAAGAAGAATTAACCACAGGCTCAGCCTGCCCCCCGGAACCAGAACAGGGCCTGAAGCCATCCTGCGCTTTTGCGGCCAGCTCCCAAGAAAGCGACTTGTGAAATGGAGCTTCAGGGCACTGCAATTCACAAACCTGCAGAGTTATAAATGATAACTCTCGTCCACAAATATATTGAGGGAAGGCAAAGAAGAGGATTTGAAATCAAGGCAGAATTGCAGGAAACAGATTTCAGGAGGTAGATTCGAATCGCCTTTAAAG